>NC_081568.1:132404432-132462055 GCF_022355385.1 Mustela nigripes | reverse complement strand
TCTGGGCTCAGCAAACCCCCATATCGCTTCTCTCACCAGACTTCTGAAGCCCAGAGACCTTAGAGATTTTAGGAATGAAGTTATGGTAGAGATTCAGGTTGGGGAGCCTGGTCACACACCTAGGGCCTCATTTAAGTCAACAACAGCTTTTACTTCTTCAGTAAAATGAGTTCCTTAAGGCCTCCCGTCACTTCAGTGGCAGTGATGAGTGAATTTGGGGGGCAGACACCAAGGGATTATTGGTGGGAGGTGGAAGAATTTCCTGGGTACCTTCAGGTACGGAACATTCTAAAGGGGAGAACTCACCCACGATCTATTCTCCCCTATCTGACCGTTGGGAACCTGAAGAAAATACCCTCCCATGGTTAGGGGCTGCATAGCTCTTCTTATTAGGTGCATAGCTCTTCTTATCTGGGATTTGGGTCCTGGTCTCCACCTGTGATAGATACATATTTGGTAGGAGACATTTGGTGAGGGTAAGGAGTAGCACCTGCAGGTAGAGTACATTTACGGGGATATAAATATTTAATCAGGAAGAGAATGTGGTAGAGTAATATCTTTGAGGTTTATCATTTTATTTCCTTTGGCACTTCTTTTCTCTCTCTATTGGAGCAGATGGTCAGCTCTGAGCTCATCACCTCAGGAAGGGAAGTGACAGCGGCGTAGAAAGAACCTCTTCAGAGTCATGTTCCAAACCCCAAGTCCTTAGGGAACTCAGAGTATTTTGGGAATGGAAAAAATGTTTAGAAAGAGTAGGAGGAAGAGAACAGGGCTTCCCTCAAGATTATAGAAAGATCCTGTAGGCTGGAGGGTGGGAAGGGGAAAGCAGTGGAGTCTTGGAGAGGGCCTCCAAGCCTCAGTGCCTGAGTACAGTCCTTGGGGAATGGTTATGTGGAATGCTGGCAAGGGGGGACACATAAATTTTCCTGTGCTCTGGGAGTCTCAAAGTGGCAGTTTCCTACACTGTGATCTCTTGACCACATCTTGTCCCGCCTTTCTGTGGTCACCAGTCTGCACTGGTCTCCACATTCTCCCCATTCTTTACATTGGGAGTCTGCATGGCCCCTTCTGCTCAGGTAGCTCTCCCCTGCTGCTTCTCTGCCAGGCTAGAGGGATCGTAGGAGTGTTTTGTGCTTATGCACTGGGCTAGGACACAGGCATCTGTGTGAGGCTGTCTGTGTCCCATCTGCCTTGAGGTCCCTCAAGGTCAGTATCTGTCTGAAGGCCTGATACATCTTTGGTACCAGGTACAGGGACTTTCAGGTCCTTGTGCTCCTATTCATCAGCTGTCCTTGGCAAAAACCAAAATAAGGCTTGGAGAAGCATAGGGCTTGCTAAAAAGAAGAAACTGTTTTATAATATAAAGGTTTATACATTCTCAAATTGCAGATTCTCTGGGGTTACTGCCCCTCTCTCTATGGACTCCTGATAATCAGTGATGGTCTTCTAGAGACAAAGAATTCAAGCTCAGAAGTAGACAAGTTTCTCCTACAGTATGATATCAAGAAATGTCATATCAGTCTCTTGCTACAGACCCTCAAATCACAGCAATCTCTCTTCTGAGTTTAGTATGACCAGGATCCGCATGAGCCTGTCACATATAGGAGAATTACTCCATTAGCAATAGTGTTCATAAAGGCCTGAGACTTTAAGAGTAGCACACCAGAAGAGTTGGTGTCCAGATCAAAGGTTTTACTTAAGTATGATAAAAAAAAAAATTTCCAGTGATCATTAATAGAGGGGTACTGGTTGTATCTTGTTGCTCTTGTACAATTTCCTGTTTTTTCCTGAGTAGGGTACCTGTTTGAAAACCGTGTAGAACAAGGACAAAATTAGGTCCCCAAAAGATCACTGGAGGTTTCTCCTCTTTTTTTGCAACACAAAAATAAAAGTCCTTGGAAAGTGACAGAATCGAAGATATGTTTTACTCCCTTTAAACAAAGGCCAGCTTTAATATACAGTATTTGTATCTTTCATTCTGAAAACAATTATGAGCTGATTTATATATTACAGAATTCAATTGCTGCTTAAAAACCATTAAATTATCCCATTGAATTCCTACAGAGCTCCTTTAAAAATGTGTAAGAGACAAAAACAAGAACATTTCACATTTTTAAACATACATTATCAGGTAAAACTGTTAATTTCTTGGCAAGGTCCTTATTATTATTTTATTTAGAAACATATATTATTATTGTGTTGGAATTGGCAGCAACTTGGGCTGAGACCTTTTATGAAACAAATTAAGAATGGAAGCTTCTTTTCTATGAGAGTGTCGGTTAGCCTTGCATTTGTTTTGGAGATCTAATAGCGACCATATGTTAGGCCTATTAAATGAATGATGTAATTTAGGCTGCCTGTTGTCCTGCCAACTGCTCCATGCTTCCTCCTCGCTTTTAGTGTGTATTACTCCAATATGTTCATATATCACCCAGCAGTAGCTCCTTACACAATCATGTTAGTCCTTGGGCCTTTAACCCCATCCATCATCATATATAGTCTCTGTCTCCTTCCTTTCAGAATTGAAACTAATAAAAAATAATGGTAAACCTTGGCAAAGGGTGTGCTTGCAGGATAATAATCAACCCAGCAATCTGGCTCATGGATAGAAAACCAAGGGGAGTGTTGATGCTTAAGACAAGAGCACAATGTATGATTAAGATAATTCAAACTTCCCCATGACATGAAAGACGGAAAAATGTTTTCTCTTTCATGAAACCTCAAGATAGTACATTTCTGCACCCTAATGAGCAGGATGATAGAGTAAGAGTGATCGGAGCAAAAGAGTAACGTGTTCTATATTACATGCCCTTTGCTTACTTCTGATGGCTCCTATCCAGGAAGACAGTAAGTTCAATCTGAGTATCTCAGATATTTATGTAGCTATAACCCATATATTTTCCATTTTACAAATGGGAAAACAGAGGGCCAAAGTTGATTAATGACTTGTTTCAAGTTGCCTTCATATATCAGTGTTTAGTAAAAGGAAATTTATAGATATTAAAAAATGACTCTATAAATGTAATTGAAATCTATTTCTTACTAGCCTAAATTCACTGTGCTATAATTATCCTAGGTCTGTATTTACCAGTATTTTCTAGTAAGTCTACTAGTGGGACTTTTTTTAGCACTATCAAGGAATCCTAGCAGTGCCACTGTGTGGTTCAAAGACCTACCTCTTTGTAGTATGTCTTATGTTTTCAAATGTTAGGACTACTTACTTTAACTCAATATGGAGTTATTTTCTCTCAATATGGCAGATTTCTTTTTGCTACCTTGTATCTTCATGTGTTTCAATGTTCTATGGTTTTTTTTTTTTTAAACCTAGGATTGGAGAGATAATTTTCTTTAATTTACACCTTCTGCATGGTCCAGCAGGACCTAAAATTAATCCTTTCCTTTATGGGGAGTGTATAACAGTTGTACTCTTATGTAACCTGTTGGCTCCCACTTGTCATCTTAATGAACTTCCTCATTTCCTACTGTTTTACAATCTGTCCTTTTGGCATCTTAAAACTTCCTGCACTCTTCTTCCTTTGGTAAGTCTATCAGTTTCCTAGGGCTGCCGTAACAAAGCACCAAGGACGAAGTGTCTTAAGACACAGAAATTTATTTTCTTACAGTTCTGGAGACTCAAAGTCTGAAATCAAGGTGTGAGCAGGGTTGCTTCCTTCTGAGGGCCATGAGGGAAGGATCTGTTCCAGGCCTCTTTCTGTGGCTTTTGGATGGTTATCTTCTTCCTGTTTCTTCATATCATCTTTCCTCTGAATGCATGTTTATGTCCAAATTTTCTCTTGTAAGGACATCAGTCATATTGGATTAGGTCCCATCCTAATGATCTCACGTGAATGTAATTACTTTTGTAAAGTAATTTGTGTATGTGTGTCGGGGGGTAGACACAATTCAGCCCATAAGGGTCAGAAAGAAGACACGGAAATATTTGGTGTTACATGGTGTTTCTGGGTTATTGAGATTCCATGGATCCCAAAAATATGGCTAAAATATGGATATGTTGCACAGTGATATGAGTTTTCTAGTCGTTAAAATGCTAACCTGATAAGATTTGCACTCCCTCCTGCCCACCCACTACATGTCAGGAAAGCAATGCACAGGCTGAGTTAGCAAGTGTTTAGAGAGTAGAGATCCCAAAACAAAAAGGGGGAAAGAAAGCCTCCAGAGCCTTACATGCCAAATGGCAATGGAAGTCAGATATTCTTTTAATCATGTAGGGGTATTTCTATTCAGGTTACAACATACATGTGTAAACTAACACTTACACATCCCCAAATTTCAGGATGGTATTGTATTGAATATGTGCTATTTCATGGGAATCAACAATGTAAGTTCTCCATAGTTTTCAAGTCTTTAAATATAGGAAGAAATTTCCAAATAATTATGAAAGATTTATAATAATTTCAAATTTGTAAAACAGTTAACCTATTTCTCTGTCATGATTAAAAAATAGAACTATGAAGAGAATCACATATTTCTAGAAGGCAGAAGATATCAGAAGCTCTGTAAATAGCTTTTGATTTTTTTTTAAAGATTTTATTTATTTATTTGACAGACAGAGATCACAGGTAGGCAGAGAGGCAGGCAGAGAGAGAGGAGGAAGCAGGCTCCCTGCTGAGCAGAGAGCCCGATGTGGGGCTCGATCCCAGGACCCTGAGATCATGACCTGAGCTGAGGGTAGAGGCTTAACCCACTGAGCCACCCAGGTGCCCCAATAGCTTTTGATTTTTTAATGACATAATTTTCTTCTTGGAACCATAACTTATGATTGTATTAGAGATCTAAATTTTTTTTTTTTTTTTCACCATGACGTAGTGAAAATGACTTGCAGACAAGTTGATGAGCAGTTAAATTCTAGAGATGAGAAGTTAGCCTGGGGATTTTTACCAGATCAAATTTATGTCTGTTTGCTTGGATTACTGAGCTTCCAGGTTAATTCTGGGGACAGCCCAGGGAGTAAGGGCCAATATGGGGGCAATAAAGAGTGTAAGGGAGATATCCCAGCCTGTTCCTCCATGGAAACTGACCTGGCCTCTTAAAGTGTCGCTCTGGATTAAGGATGCCAGACCAGGATCGGTTATGAGTTGGACTTACTTCTCCTAGTGATCACCTTCAGAGGAAGTTACAAGGAGGGAAATGGAGGCACCAAGTAGCTCCACTCAGCGGCTTCTATCAATGGTTCTCAAAAAGTTCTCAAAAAGGCTGGCATGTTGTGTACTCCTACTTAAAATGCTCCTTAAAAGCATACATTCCTTTTAAAAGTTTTTAAAAGAATTATATATTTATTTGAGAGAGAGAGAGCAGGTTGGGAGGGTCAGAAGGAGAGAGAGAGAGAGAGAGAGAATCTGAAGCAGACTCTGTGCTGTGTGTGCAGCACAACATGGGGCTCGATCTCATGACCCTGAGATCATGACCTGAGCCGAAAGCAAGAGTCAAATGCTTACTGACTGTACCACCTTGGTGCCCCCAAAGCACAGTTTTCTTTATGCTGCCCATTTTGCTTCATTGATTCTAAAGAAAGATTATATTACATTGAAGTGTTTTTAGCAAGGTCTTAGAATTCCCAGTATTAATCTGCTTGCCATTCTTTAACAGTCACAGTTTTAGAGTTACATTTGAAATAAGGTGAGTTTACCTTAGAAACAATAGGGATTACTGTCAAGTGTTTTCTTTTTTTTTTTTTTTTTTTTTAAAAGATTTTATTTATTTATTTTACAGAGAGAGATCCCAAGTAGACAGAGAGGCAGGCAGAGAGAGAGAGGGAAGCAGGCTCCCTGCTGAGCAGAGAGCCCGATACGGGACTCGATCCCAGGACCCTGAGATCTGACCTGAGCTGAAGGCAGTGGCTTAACCCACTGAGCCACCCAGGCGCCCAAGTGTTTTCTTTTTAAGTGGAGTTTTCCTGAGCTATTATAAAGGGCAGTGCTCACTAATATGCGGTCTGGAAATCGCTATTTTAATAATGGGTAAAGACTGGACGTCTTATCCATTTTCTCAGAAAGTATTAGTGATTTCCTGTGGGAGGAAAGAAGTGGGTGAAAAGCCTTCCTACACTCTTTAACAGTTTCCTATGTTATTTTCTGTGGCCTAAAGAGAGATACATCCTGTTCTCCTTTCCCAATTTATCACTTCCTCACTTATACTCAATCCCCACACACCCACAGGGACCAATTCTCACTTCTACTGGTTTTATTGTGCAGTTCATTTATTTCTATAATCCTTTCAAATGACTCAGAAAAGGGGATATGTATGTATTCTTAGAGGTGTCATCTCACTTGTTTTTAAATCATATCATCAAATGGAATTTTAAACAACCTTCCAGGTCAGTTAAATAAAAAGTTTGGGTATAAACTAAGAGTTCAAGTTACTGTTATCTATTGAGTTTTCAATAATGTGAGAAGATTATAGCTATAAATGATAATTCTTCATCTTGCCGTTTAGGGAATAGAATGATTTAAAAGCTCTCTCCTGTCAGTTTTGTCTGTGTCGTGAGCAGATCAATTCAATGAATACCTTCTACAGATTCTCAAGAGTCTTTGCTCAAGGGAAGAGCTGGGCTCATGTGTGTATTTTCTGTCAGTCCTGGGTAGAGTGGTAGTGGATATCCTGAACTCTCATGTTGACATTTCTGGCGAGGCTTTCCTTCCTCCCTCCCTCCTTTTCTTCCTTCCTTCATTCTTTCCTCTCTCTCTCTTTCTTTTTCTTTACAGCAAGTTAGACATATGCTGGAGTCAGTGGCTCTGTTAGGTTATATAGTTTGAGAGGAGAATTGGTAGGATTTAGAAGGGATTTTTTATGAAAGCCGTAGGGGAATTGTCTTTTTTTTTTTTTTTTTTTTTGAGCAGGGACTAAATGAATTAGCCAGAAGGTGGTTGGAGAAACAGGCATTTATTCCTCTGGGTGTTTATATGCGGGCAGGGGGCTGAAAGCAAAAAATTTACAGGCATGTTGATCTGGGAGCCAATTGAAGAGTGTTGCTAAGGATAGACTGTTTTAATAAATGGTGGCCATCCTCAAGAGGGTAAAAACATGAAGAAGATAGGAGACCAAACTTCTTTCCTTTTTTTTTTTTTTAAGATTTTATTTATTTCTTTGTCAGAGAGAGAGAGGAAAAGAGAGCGAGTGAGCACAGGTGGGCAGAGTGGCAGGCAGAGGCAGAGGGAGAAGCAGGCTCCCTGCCGAGCAAGGAGCCTGATGTGGGACTCGATCCCAGGATGCCGGATCATGACCTGAGCCGAAGGCAGCCGCTTAACCCACTGAGCCACCCAGGCAACCCACTTCTTTCCTTTAAAAAAAAAAAAAAAAATATATATATATATATATATATATATATATATATATTTATTTATTTATTAACATATACTATATTATTTGCCCTAGGGGTATAGGTCTGTGAATCATCAGGCTTACACATTTCAAGCACTCACCATAGCACATACCCTCCTCAGTGTCCATAACCCAATCACCCTATCCCTACCACCCCACCTCCCAGCAACACTCAGTTTGTTTCCTGAGATTAAGAATTTCTTATGGTTTTTCTCCCTCTCAATCCCATCTTGTTTCATTTTTCCCTTCCCTGCCCCCCAAACCCCCCATCCTGCCTCTCAAATTCCTCATATCAGAGAGATCATATGAAATTGTCTTTCTCTGATTCACTTATTTCACTTAGCATGATGTCCTCTAGTTCCATCCACATCATTGCAAATGGCAGGATTTCATTTCTTTTGATGACTGCATAGTATTCCATTGTATATGTATACCACATCTTCTTTATCTATTCATCTGTTGAAGGACATCTAGGTTCTTTCCATAGTTTGGCTATTGTGGACATTGCTGCTATAAACATTCAGGTACATGTGTCCCTTTGGATCCCTACATTTGTATCTTTAGGGTAAATACCTAGTATTTACTAGATAAATGCAATTGCTGTAGTAGTGCGATTGCTGGGTCATAGGGTAGCTCTATTTTTAACTCCTTGAGTAAACTCCATACTGTTTTACAGAGTGACTGTACCAGCTTGCATTATCACCAACAGTGTAGGAGGGTTCCCCTTTTCTCTGCATCCTTGCCAACCTCTGTCATTTCCTGACTGGTTAATTTCAGCCATTCTGACTGGGGTGATGTTGTATCTCACTGTGAGTTTGATTTATATTTCCCTGATGCTGAGTGATGTTGATCACTTTTTCATGTGTTTGTTGGCCATTTGGATGTCTTCTTTGCAGAAAATTCTTCATGTCTTCTGCCCATTTCTTGATTAGATTATTTGTTCTGTGGGTGTTGAGTTTGATAAGTCCTTTATAGATTTTGGATACAGCCCTTCATCTGATATGTCATTTGCAAATACCTTCTCCCATTCTGTTGGCTGTCTTTTGGTTTTGTTGACGGTTTCCTTTGCTGTGCAAAAGCTTTTGATCTTGATGAAGTCCCAATAGTTCATTTTTGCCCTTGCTTCCCCTGCCTAGGAAGAAGTTCCTGTGGCTGAGGTTGAAGAGGTTGCTGCCTGTGTTCTCCTCAAGGATTTGGATGGATTCCTTCCTCACATTGGGGTCCTTCATCCATTTTGAGTATATTTTTGTGTGTGGTGTAAGGAACTGGTCCAGTTTCATTCTTCTGCATGAGGCTGTCCAATTTTCCCAGCACCATTTGTTGAAGAAACTGTCTTTTTCTGTTGGACATTCTTTCTTGCTCTATTGAAGATGAGTTGACCATAGATTTGAGGGTCTATTTCTGGACTCTCTATTTTGTTCCATTGATCTATGTGTCTGTTTTTGTGCCAGTACCATACTGTCTCAATGATGACATCTTTGTAATAGAGCTTGAAGTCTGGAATTGTGATGCCACCAACTTTGGCTTTCTTTTTCAACATTCTTCTGGCTATTCTGGGTTGTTTCTTGTTCCTTGTAAATTTTAGGATTATTTGTTCCATTTCCTTGAAAAAAATTGATGGCATTTTGATAGGGATTGCATTAAATATGTAGATTGCTTTAGGTAGCATAGGCATTTTCACTATATTTGTTCTCCCAGTCCATGAGCATGGAACGTTTTCCTTTGTGTCTTCCTCAATTTCTGTCCTGAATACTTTATAGTTTTCTGAGTACAATTTCTTTGCTACTTTGGTTAGGTTTATTCCTAGGTATCTTATGGTTTCAGGAACATTTGTAAATGGGATGGACTCCTTAATTTCTCTTTCTTCTGTCTTGATGTTGGTGTATAGAAATGCAACTGATTTCTGTACATTGATTTTATATCCTGACACTTTACTGAATTCCAGTATGACTTCTAGTTTTGGAGTGGAGTCTTTGGGGTTTTCCACATAAAGTATCATATCATCTGCAGAGTGAGAGTTTGACTTCTTTGCCGATTTTGATGCCTTTTATTTATTTTGTTGTCTAATTGCTGAGGCTAGGACTTCTAGTATTGTGTTGAATAGCGGTGGTGACAGTGAACATCCATGCTGTCTTCCTGACCTTAGGTGAAAAACTCTCAGTTTTTCCCCATTGAGAATGATATTCGCTGTGTGTTTTTCATAGATGGCTTTGATGATATTGAGGTATGTACCCTCTATCCCTACCCTGTGAAGAGTTTTGATCAAGAAAGGATGCTGTACTTTGTCAAATGCTTTTTCAGCATCTACTGAGAGTATCATATGGTTCTTGTTATTTCTTATATTAATGTATTGAATCACATTGGTTGAGCTGTGAATGTTGAACCAACCTTGTGGCCCAGGAATAAATCCCACTTGGTCATGTTGAATAATCCTTTTAATGTACTGTTGGAAACTATTGGCTAGTATTTTGGTAAGAATTTTTGCATCCCTGTTCATCAAGGATATTGGTCTGTAATTCTTTTTTGGTGGGGTCTTTGTCTGGTTTGGGGATCAAGGTAATGCTGGCCTCATAAAATGAGTTTGGAAATTTTCCTTCCATTTTTATCCTTTGGAAGGAGGATAGGTTTCAGGAGAATAGGGAAGCTGACTGGCCCTGGGCTCTTGTTTGTTGGGAGATTTTTGATGACTGCTTCAATCTCCTTACTAGTTAAGGGTCTGTTCAGGTTTTCTATTTCCTCCTGGTTCAATTTTGGTAGTTTATATGTTTCTAGGAATGCATCCATTTCTTCCATATTGTCAAATTTGCTGGTGTATATTTGCTCATAATATGTTCTTATAATTGTTTGTATTTCTTTGGTGTTCATTGTGATCTCTCCTCTTTCATTCATGATTTTATTAATTTGGGTCCTTTCTCTCTTCTTTTTGATAAGTTTGGCCAGGGGTTTATCAGTCTTATTAATTCTCTCAAAGAACCAGCTCCTAGTATCGTTGATTTGTTCTACTATTCTTTTGGTTTCTATTTCATTGATTTCTGCTCTGATCTTTATTATTTCTCTTCTCCTGCTGGGTTTAGACTTTCTTTGCTGTTCTTTCTCCAGCTCCTTTAGGTATCGGGTTAGGTTGTGTATTTGAGACCCTTCCTGTTTCTTGAGAAAGGCTTGTATCTTAGTATATTTTCCTCTTGGGATTGCCTTTGCTGTGTCCCAAAGATTTTGTTTTTTCATTTGAATTTTTTCCATGAATTTTTAAAATTCTTCTTTAATTTCCTGGTTGACCAGGATTAGTAGGATGCTCTTCAGCCTCTGTCTTTTTGAGTTCTTTCCCACTTTTCCTCTTGTGATTGAGTTCTCGTTTCAGAGCATTGTGGTCTGAAAATATGCAAGGAATGATCTCAGTCTTTTGGTACCAGTTGAGACCTGATTTGTGACCCCAAATGGAAACAATCAATACTTATATCACAACAATTGAAGTCATTCAGAGAGAAGATTCCAAAGACATAAGCAGGGTCATAGGGAAGTTCTATTTTTAATTTCTTGAGGAATCTCCACACTGTTCTCCAAAGAGGCTGCACCAACTTGCATTCCCACCAACAGTGTAAGAGGGTTCCCCTTTCTCCACCTCCTCTCCAACACATGTTGTTTCCTGTGTTGTTAATTTTGGCCATTCTAACTTGTGTAAGGTGATATCTCAATGTGGTTTTAATTTGAATCTCCCTGAGGGCTAATGATGATGAACATTTTTTCATGTGTCTGATAGCCATTTGTATGTCTTCATTGGAGAAGTGTCTGTTCATATCTTCTGCCTATTTTTTTTTATATGTTTGCCTGTTTTGTGTGTGTTGAGTTTGAGGAGTTCATTATAGATCCTGGATATCAACCTTTTGTCTGTACTGTCATTTGCAAATATCTTCTCCCATTCCGTGGGTTGCCTCTTTGTTTTTTTTTTTTTGAGTGTTTCCTTTGCAGTGCAGAAGCTTTTGATTTTGATGAAGTCCCAAAAGTTTATTTTCGCTTTTGTTTCCTTTGCCTTTGGAGACATATCTTGAAAGAAGTTGCTGTGGCTGTTATCGAAGAGATTACTGCCTATGTTCTCCTCTTGGATTCTGATGGATTCCTCTCTCACGTTGAGGTCTTTTATCCATTTTGAGTTGATCTTTGTGTACGGTATAAGAGAATGGTCGAGTTTCATTCTTCTACATATAGCTGTCCAGTTTTCCCAGCACCATTTATTGAAGAGACTGTCTTTTTTTCCACTGTATATTTTTTCCTGTTTTGTCGAAGATTAATTGACCATAGAGTTGAGGGTCCATATCTGGGCTCTCAACTCTGTTCCACTGGTCTATGTGTCTGTTTTTATGCCAGTATCATGCTGTCTTGGTGATCACAGCTTTGTAATAAAGCTTGAAATCAGGTAACATGATGCCCCCAGCTTTATTTTTGTTTATCAACATTTCCTTAGTGATTCGGGGTCTCTTTTGATTCCATACAAATTTTAGGATTATTTGCTCCAGCTCTTTGAAGAATACCAGTGGAATTTTGATCGCAATAGCATTAAAAGTATATATTGCTCTAGGCAGTATAGACATTTTAACAATGTTTATTCTTCCGATCCAAGAGCATGGAATGGTCTTCCATCTTTTTGTGTCTTCTTCAATTTCTTTCATGAGTGTTCTGTAGTTCCTTGAGTACAGATCCTTTACGTCTTTGGTTAGGTTTATTCCCAGGTATCCTATGGTTCTTGGTACTATAGTAAATGGAATTGATTCTCTAATTTCCCTTTCTGTATTTTCATTGTTAGTGTATAAGAAAGCCACTGATTTCTGCACATTGCCGAAGACATAAGCAAATACATTTCCAAGAGAAAGGGGCTCAGTTTAGAAGCAAGAACATTTAATGTCTTTTCTGGTCAAGAGGTGGGATGTATCCCTAAGTAAACTAAATTGTCGATGCTGCTATCTGTGTAAAATGACTTAACCTGGTAAAAAATTACTTTCTGAGAGGGATGAGGAAAAGGGACATAAATAATGACTGAGAGAGGCTTTTGAAAAGTAGGGGTGAAGTTAGGGTAATCCATTAGAAATTTATTAATAATTTATTAGGTTCAAGATATATCTGTTCTTTTTTCTCTTTAAGTGGGCTAAGGACCCACTGTGTTGCTTGGACTGTGAGAATTTCTTTTTTTTTTTTTTCTTTTTTTTTTTTATTTTTAAAGATTTTATTTATTTATTTGTCAGAGAGAGAGAGCACAGGCAGAGAGGCAGGCAGAGTCAGAGGGAGAGGCAGGCTCCGTGCAGGGCAAGGAGCCCGATGTGGGACTCGATCCCAGGACGCTGGGATCATGACCTGAGCCGAAGGCAGCTGCTTAACCAACTGAGCCACCCAGACGTCCCAGGACTGTGAGAATTTCTTGAAATCTGACATAGTTTCAACACTCAAATGAAACGATGTTTTAGTCAAATGAAAGGTGCAGAGAAAAATGGGACTGGGCGAGGGCTGGATCACATAGCCAGAGCCCTGGAGACCATCTGGAAGACTAGAGGAGTAAGTACAGGTTAATACAGGGCAGCCTGAGAGCCACAGAGAGAGCGGAGTCTAATGGGAGATGCTATTCCTCGCTCTTAGCCCTAGATGAGGGCTAAGATTCCAGGCTTGGAGCCGTTAAGGCTCTACATAGGACACAAAGTCTGTAAATGATGGACTGAAACTTGGGCAATCTGAATATTTGAAGGATAGATGTGGGAGGCCCCACAAAATAAGAACAAAGTGTCAAGAAACTACAGTGATTTTTTGGCCAAAAGTGGTGACTGTGCAGCCCAAGCCTGACAATAAAATAAGTCAACACAATTGATCTAATGGCTGCACAACCTACACGTGTGTTCAACAAGACTGGGAGTCACGAGGCGGGTCTGGCATCCAGTCTCACCATGAGTGGGATGCAGCTATAGCCTATGCTTAGCTAAGAAGGAATCCCAGGGAGTAAGCAAGCATGGCAACTGCATCTCTCCTTTCCTGTCATGCTTCCCTGGAATCTGGGGGCTTGACCATTTTGTTACTATTCTTTTTTTTTTTTTTCAAGATTTTATTTATTTTTCTGACAGACAGAGATCAAAAGTAGGCAGAGAGAGAGGAAGGGAAGCAGGTTCCCAGCTGAGCAGAGAGCCCCATGCAGGTCTTGATCCCAGGACCCTGGGATCATGACCTGAGCTGAAGGCAGAGGCTTTAACCCACTGAGCCACCCAGGTGCCCCTTATTACTATTCTTGAAAGTGGAATTTCATCAGGATTATATTTGTTAACACTTGTCAATTTTTACCTGTAGTGAAAAATTGTTGGAAAGAAAAAAAAGTGTCATTTTCTTGTTTCAGAGATAGGTAATATGGG
Organism: Mustela nigripes; assembly: GCF_022355385.1. NCBI lineage: Eukaryota > Metazoa > Chordata > Mammalia > Carnivora > Mustelidae > Mustela > Mustela nigripes. Next base: position 132,448,337 of record NC_081568.1, on the reverse strand, counting down.
AGAAATTGAGTGGGAGAGGGTGTGACTCCAGGAAGAATCAAGGGACAGAAGTGTCTCTAGCAGTGATTGCCAAAGAGGGGTTGAGGTATTTTGCCCCTAGAACATTTGACAGTATATGGAGATTTTTTGATTGTTGGGACCTTAAGAGAGATGCTACTGACATCTTGTGGGGAGAAGCCAGGGATGTTACTAAACATCCTACAAGCCCCCAACCTGTCAAAAATCATTTGCTTCAGTGTGACGGTAGTGCAGATGCTAGGAAACCCAGGAGGAGAGGCAAGTAGATGGCTCAGCTGGGTGAGTCTTACCACCCGGCCTGGCTCAGGAAAGGTTGGACTGTGACCCTGTAGGTGGGGTACTGCTAGAAAGCATATGGTGTCTGCAGGGCAGGAAGGGGCTGGGATGGAATGAAGTGGGGAGAATTTGGAGAAATATCTTTCATTCCTTAATAAATGTGTCTGGAGGAGACACCAACATCTGTTACTTTATTATTTTTTAATAAATTTTATTTTTTAAATAAAGATTTTATTTATTTATTCATGAGAGAGAGAGAGGCAGAGGGAGAAGGAGGCTTTCCACTGAGCAGGGAGCCAGATGCAGGACTCGATCCCAGAACCCTGGGATCATGACCTGAATCAAAGGCAGACACTTAACCATCTGAGCCACCCAGGCTCCCAACATCTGTTACTTTAAAGAGGGAGTTAATTTTCTCCCAGTTTCTTGTCTAAAGGGATCTGGGGTCAAAATATATCTTACCTACTTGTGCTCACTTTTTGCCATTGAGCCAGAAGGAAGAAATCAGATCTACTTTCTCTTTTCTGTCTCCTCTACCATGAGAAAAATCTTTGCTTGACATTGCTGCTTCCTGAGCTATCATTGGGTTTTCTGTTTCCTTTAATAGCCAGTGAGGGGGTTATATCTTGTGCCTCCATCTTCTTCTCACATAGCCTATCCTGCTTGTTATTTGATGGAGTCGACCCGGTGAAAGCTCATCAGTACCCTCCATCTTGTTGTACCCAGAGTCTTAAGAGTCCTTATTCTGGGGGCACCTGGGTGGCTCAGTAGGTTAAGTAGCCAACTCTTGATCTCCACTCAGGTCTTGATCTCAGGTTTGTGGATTCAGGCTATATATATATAAAATCCTTAACCTGTCTGTCCCTCTCTAGCTATCAACACTGTTGTCTGCACTTTTCTTGAATTTTTTTTTTTCTTCCTTTAGTTTTCTAGATCCTTCTGGCTCTCTTTTTCATCCTAAAATCTTTCCTAACTCAGTGTCTATGCCTGGTCTTCGTAGCTGTAGCCTCTGTCCTACTTTTTTTAATATGTTTTGCTGGTGAGGTCACCTCTTCACACTCCTCTGTCAGCTCACTGTGGATGATTTGTAATTTTTTTCTCTTGGGTCATCAGTCCTGTTTTCCCTCTTACATTAGAGACCCTTAGCGTCAACCTATTGGACAATTCCACTTTACTTCCATACTGTAATCTCAAATGTTTGAATGCAAAGCTGATCGTCTTTGTCATCAATTAGGAGGTTGCGTGATGCCTTTAAGGTTTCCCCAAGGCAAAACTCCTCTGACCTGTCCCTGATTCGCTTCCTTGGTGCCTAGCTTTCCCTGTACCTCCTAAATCAGCTTTGCTCCAGGCTTTGGATTTCTGCTCCAGGGAGAATCATTTTTCCCTGGTGAAGTGAGCATTAATTCATTACTCACTATGTTACTTATCCACCAAGATTACAATTTACTCACCCCATACCTGCCTCATTTCACCCATACCAAGTATATTGTAGATGAAATTTCCACTTTTACTAGCTTGGCTTTCAGAGTCTCCCACTAAGGTGCCAAGCTCACAATTCATACATTCATTCTTTTTATTTTTTAAGGTTTTATTTATTCATTTGCCAGAGAGAGACCATGAGTGGCAAGTAGAGGGAGAAGCAGGCTCCCTGTTAAGCAAGGAGCCCAAGGTGGGACTCGATCCCAGGCCCCTGGGATCATGACCTAAGCCAAAGACAGATGCTTAACTGACTGAGCCACCCAGGCATCCTTATACATTCATTCTTTTTCCTTCCACTTAAATTTTGCTATACTCTCTCTTATATGTAATATTGGTATTTAAGCAAGAGTCCTTACTTCCTTGGGTCAATGAATAGAAGCTATGGAAATTTCTGGCTTGGAGATAGAAGCCAGTGGGCACAATTTGTAGGGGGCAAAGAGGCCTTTTGGAACTTTTTAAAATCACATGATGTGGGCAGCTGCCACAGGTAAGCTTGGCCCTGGCATACTTAATGCCTCTTCTGCTTAAAGCTTCCTGCTTCATATGGCAATTACCGCCGTACAGAGCAGGAACAGTGGGGTCTTGAGAGCCTGTCACTAAGAGTGAAAGAAAATGGGGTGGAGAGAAGTAGAAGGAAATTAAACTGACTTCCAGGTTTTCCTTGTTCTAGCTATCATGCAAATAGTTTAATAAGCCTGATGTGCTTTACTTTAAATACAGTTTTGAAAATTTGCATGAAATGAATTTTTGCAAATAAAGTGCTATTTCAGACATACTATTTAAAATTCACTCTGGTAAGTTTCATTAGATTGGAAAGAGTGCTTAAAAACAATCACACTTTTATTTCATAGAAGCTATGCCTTTTAATATCAGATTTTTTTGCATTTATTCCACATTTGATTTTGTAATCACACGTCCAGGAAAATAATTTCTTTTCTGCCACTGGTCAATAGCTATATTAAAACTGCTTACCTGAGGCTGTTCCAAAGAGAAAAAAAAAAAAAAAATCTGATCTTTCTTCGGCTTGCTTTTCTCTGTATTGAAAGCCAGGATGAGCAATGTAAGCTAAAATCGAACTCTGTAGCCCAGATCAGGCACACTACATCAAATCCTTAGCAGATTTTCATTTCTCTTTGTGCTGTTACATTTTATTCTTTTGTCATCCAGACTTCTCTACTCAGAGAAAATGAAATTATTGGAGGTTTTTTTTCTGTTTGTTTTTGTCTCCGTTTTACATTTTCTAAAGGTGAATAAGGGAAATGATGTGGTATGGTATTTAGGTTACTCTAGGTAGACATTGACCTCGGTGTCTGGTTAATTCACAAAGGAGGATATGAACAAGGTAAAAAGTTCATATGATTTGGGAAGACATATAATTTCTGTTTTTCCTAATATTTTAGTTATATTTCCTGAAGCATTACCTTGGGAGAAAAATCAAGGTTGGACTTCCTAGCCATCGACAATGCTGAATATTCCCTAGAGTTGGCAGAAAAGCTCAGTAAAGATATCTAAAACATGCATAGTAATTCAGTTTAACTGAAATTGTTACTTTATAGAAATTCAGACTAGATCCTGTTGTGTCTATGGGTTGATATTTGTCAGAAAAAAAGCCCACCACATTTCATCCAACAATGCAAAAATTAGAGGGCTTTTTGTTTGATTTGTTTGTTTTCTATTTCTGTGGCACACCACTGTTGGAGATAACATTTTATCCAACTTGAAAAGTGCTATTTATAAGGCAGGTGAAATTCTATTACTGCCAATTTATAGAAACATGAATTTTGTAATGGCAAAAGCAGAGCCGAATGTGGCCAGCAGGTAGCCATTTTCTGATTGTTTCATCTTGCAGAAAATGTTACCAAAAGTATAATTTGCTATTTTGCTCAGAAATTATATGGTGTGCCTAGGTAAAGTCCACAGAGTACAACATTAGGACTTTAAATTAATCTCTAAGGCCTGAGGAAAAAGTGAAAGGAAATTCCATGTTGCATTCAAAATCATCAGGATTTGTTTAGTCCTCTATTTTTAAATTAATATGGGACTAGCAGATCTTCAGTTGCATAATGGAGATGTCCATTATTTTCACACGGGATTTTTTTTTTTTCTAATATGAAAAATCCAACCCCCAGTTTCAGAACTGTCCTCTTCAGGCCTACATGAAAACATCTGTGGGTAGTTATTTGCCAAGTACTGACAGATTTCCACATTTCTCTCCCACATAGTCCATTCTTCTTATGGGACCCCAAGTAATCTCTAAGAATTTAAATCGGGTCATAGCATCCTGCTTAAAAATCCTTCAGTGGATTTTTTGTCCCTTTCAACTTAGAGTAAGATCCATACTCCATACCATGAGCTATAATACTCTATACCAGCAGTTCTTACTCATTTTGGTCTCAGCACTTCTTTACACTCCTAAATATTATTGAGGATCCTCAAAAGCCTGTTGATGTGTGGTATAGCTATTTATACTTACTATATTAGAAATGGAAACACAGTTTAAAAATATTATTCATTTAAAAATAATAATACACAATGCACAACATTTTAATGAAAAACAACCATAGTTTTCAAAACAAAAATTATTGAAAAGAATCGCATTGCTTTACAGTTTTGCAAATTTCTTTAATGTTTGACTTAAAAGAAGGTACCTGGATTCTCATATTCACCTTTTCATTTATGGCATTTATACTGAACCTTTTTATTTACGGCAAAGTATACTTCGCCATGAATGCAGAGGCCCACTTCACTCTGGTGTCTACAGAGAGGCCTTCCTTTTACACTCACTTATGCAGTCATCCTGTGTCCCATTACTTTGTTTTACTTTTTCCATAGCATTTAAAATTATGCAGAATTTTATTATCTATGTGTGTGTTTATTATCCATCTCTATCCACTCAGTTATAAGCTGTGCTTAGGTAAGGACCTTGTTTGTAGTATAAACCATTGTGTAATAGCTTTCAGTTTTTGCTTAACAAATTAACCCCATACCTATCAGCTTAAAACAGCACACTTTTTTAAAATTTTTAATTTTTTAATAAACATATAATGTATTATTAGCTCCAGGGGTACAGGTCTGTGAATCGCCAGGCTTACACACTTCACAGCACTCACCATAGCACATACTCTCCCCAATGTCCATAACCCTACCAGCCTCTCCCGACCCCCCTCCCCCAAGCAACCCTTAGTTTGCTTTGTGAGATTAAGAGTCTCTTATAGTTTGTCTCCCTCCCGATCCCATCTTGTTTCATTTATTCTTTTCCTACTCCCCAAACTCCCCCACGTTGCATCTCCACTTCCTCATATCAGGGAGATCATATGATAGTTGTCTTTCTCCGCTTGACTTATTTCGCTAAGCCTGATACCCTCTAGTTCCATCCACGTCGTTGCAAATGGCGGGATTTCATTTCTTTAGATGGCTGCATAGTATTCCATTGTATATATATAGCACTTCTTCCCTATCCATTCATCTGTTGGTGGACATCTAGGTTCTTTCCATAGTTTGGCTATTGTGAACATTGCTGCTATAAACATTTGGGTGCATGAAAACAGCACACTTTTTTGTTATCTTACAATTTCTGTGGGTTAGGTATTTGTGTATGGCATAGCTGCATGGCTCTGACTCAAGATCTCACCTGAGGTTGGACTGGAGGAACTCTGAAGCTCACTGCTGTGGTGTTTGGTGTGCCTAGATAATCTACTTCCAGCCTAATTCATATGGGCTAGGGCTGCCTCCCTATATAGCAAGTGGCTTTCCCTAGAGTGACTGATCAGAGAGAGAGAGAGAGAGAGAATCCAAGATAAAAGCTGAAGTATTTTCATAATCTAATTTAGGAAGTGACATCTAATCACTTTTGCCATTTCTATTCATCAGAGGGAGACACTAGGTTTAGCCCATACTCAAGGGAAGGGGATTACATGGGATAACTAATGGGGTAGGGATCACCAGGGGCCGAGAGGCTTTTACCATCAACTGCATCCTCAGGGTCTAGGTATAATGTCCAGTATGGTGTATAGTAGGTCCTCAGTAAACCCTTGCTTGATGAGCATTGTGTCCATAAAGTACTCAGTAGATATACTTGTCAGAGGGTTTAGCTTTGTTTTCTGAGCAGAAGGGGGATTATTTACCTTATACAGCTTTTAAAATCCATGCTATTATTCATGACTCCTCTAGTGTATTGTATTATTTAGGTAGTTGGTATAAGCCTACATAGACAAAAACCCATTTATTTCTTCTATGGGATAAGAAGACTTGTTGATGGTGCCTTCTGGGACTTCAAGAGAGAAACTGGATGAATATATTAGTCTGGAGCTGTGATGTATTCTTGCCCATTAGCACCTGCTTGCCCATTCTTCTTATATAAAATTTTTATTATCTGGAGAAATTGTGCTCTTACAGGGTGATTGCTCTCTCTCCTGGTATCTTTGTTTGGCTTCTCTAGGGTAAGGAACACATTGAGTTGTCTTGTTGGCCATATTTATTCTAAGATGCAGTAATTCCCAAATTCATTAACTTTATCCATGGGTAATTGTAATCATTTTCTAAGTAAATTTACTAGGCTTAATTAATCTACCACATAGAACTGCCCTTAGAGTATCTTCATGTTATCTCTATAATGTACTACTATTTTTAGGTCTTTGGAAGGAAATTATAGCTAATTCACTTTTTTAGTCATGGTATAATAACACTGTTTTTAAACTTGTCTCCAGAGCTGTGTATATTGATCACGTGTTAGAATGAGTCAGCCTTTAAATTGTTTTTATGGCACTTAACTGGGACAATGACAACAAGGTTATGGTAATTTCAACTAAAAGTGAGAGTGGAGAAAAATATGCTTTTATACAATTAGATAGGCCTGGGCAGGATGTCTGGTCAACAAAGGGGTGACCTAAGGTCGCTGTGAGCCCAAAAAAGACAAATTTTTAAATCAGTCAAGAAAAAAGAGGCTGCAGTATTCCAGAGGCCAAATGCATTGATTTTACTGTTTTGCATAGGATTTTTCAAGTGCAGATGACATCCATGGGTGTCACGGATGGAGATTTTCTCCAGCAGGGTTCTCATGAGGATGGGGCCACTCTCTTATGATTCCTCTAAGTGCCCTGACTGAGGCGGAGTGATGTGAGTAAAGGACACAGATTTTCTTGCCACACAGATCTGGGTTTAGATCTCTGCCCTGTCATTCTCAACTGTAAGTGAAGGAATAATTCCTATATCTTAGGATTGTTGTAACGATTTTGGGGGAAAGTATGTGTGAAACGAATACCTGACATTTATGCTTGTGGCCAGTATTTATAGCTCTTTTTCCTCAGCTGAAATTTGGCAGAACACTAAATATGGGAACATCAAGTGGTGTCCCAGTGGTTTTACTGGGTTTCAAACATACTTCTTCTGGTCCCCATTGCAGAGCAGCGACCCTTGCTCCTCAGGTATGTAGGGTCAATTACCCCCACTAATATGGTGATTCCTTACTGCATCTCTGAAACCCTATATCCCATAGGTAATAAGCCTGAGGGGACAGAAAGCATAAATTCTGCAGCTAAGTCCCAGGAAGAATGGTGGCAGAGGCCAGGCCTACTTGCACCCTGTTTCCCTGAAGAGTGTGTTCAAGTTATGGGCAGCATAACCTTCTACGCTGATCAATGCATATAACTACATCCGGAAGGACAGTCCCCCAACCTTACACAGTGTCTTAATGGAACTGGCACCTTAGTTGAGCCTTTATTAAATAGTTGTTCCATTGTTCTATTCGTCTGTGGTCATGTGCCCACTCTTCTATCTCCTTCATGGTAACATATTGCTTTGAATCCATTGGGAATTCTGTAAGCTCTCAGGTGGCTTGTTTTATCTTGGCTGCAGCACACAACCACCCTAGGGTGAGATGAGGGACAGCCTACACCTGTATGCATTTCTTACCACAGCAGTGACTAGAGTCAAAGATGGGTAAAGAAAGTGTGAGGCAGGACACAGGAAGTGTAGAATATACAGTATGTGCTGTTTTGTAACTTGTATATTGAATAAATCTGTTTGTGGGTTATTTTATCGTTTTTACTTAGTTAGCCTGATCTTTATTTATCAGTTCTACTCATTTTCTGTTATTTTTTAAATTCATTAACGTCTGGTTTTATGTTTATTTTTTTATCTCTGTTGCTTTTCATAGGGTTATTTTGCTTGCCTTTTCTAATTTCCTGAATGTAATGCTAAGATTCTTTTTAATCAGAAATATAAATATTTGAGGCCATAGGTCTTCACTTGCTATCATATAGTGTTTTTATTACTATTTTCTAGAAAAGATATTCTGTAATTTTGGTTTTCATTTCCTCTTTGACTCAAGAGTTGTTTAAGAGAGATTTTTTTTCTTAACCTTTTATTTTGGAGTAGTATCTAGCTTTCAAAGAAGTTACAAAAATAATCAAGGAACCATCCTGTATCTTTACCTGGTTTTACCAAATGTTAACATTTTATCACATTTGCTTTGTCAGTTTGTCTTTCTTCAACTGCATGCACATACACAGACACACACACACTTCCTTTTTCTGAATCAACGAAAAGTGAGTCCCAGGCCAGATGTGCCATTTCTCCTATATAATTTAGTATGCAGCTTTTTAAAAAAAACCACAGTACAATTTAGGTAATCACTATATAACCATCTAAATGAGTAGATTAACATTGATGAAATTTTATCATCTAATCCAGACACTTTATTTAAGTTTAGCTAATTGTTCCAGTGGTTGCTCTTTCTGTCAAGTGGATTCAGGACCCAATCCAGGATCATATGTGGATTTTAGCTGTCTATCTTTTTATTCAGTCTTGAGTAGTCTCGAAATATATTCTAGTCTTTTATGACCTTGACATTTTAGGAGAGTACGGACCAACTGTAGTGTTGTTGTTGTTTTCATTGAATGTCCTTCAGTTTAGGAGTCTGATGTTTTCTCATCATTAAATTCCATTTATATGTTTTTGGCAGGAATATTACACAGGTGCTTTGTTTCACTCAGGGCATCCACATCAGGAGCCGTCCGATGTCAGTTTGTCCTGTTGTTTGTGATGTTAAATCAAATCATTTGGTTGAGATTTCTTTATTGTAAAGGTTCAATTTTCTTTATTGTAAAGTACTTACTTTTAACCCCTTTGTAATTAGTAAGTACTTTGTTGGGGGAGGTCATTGAGATTATGTAAATATCATGTTTCTCAGTAAACTTTTTCCTATTAGTTTTAGCTTCCACTGTTGATGTTTACATGATTCAGTTGTTACTGCCATGGATGCAATTTTTAATCCCATCACTTTCTTGTATTTCTTCTAAATAACCATATTATTATATGTTGCCCTTCCTCTCTCCCTCCCATCTCTCCTTATTCCCTTTCTTTCCTTACTTTCTATCAGCATGACACATTGATATCTTATTGTGATGAATTATGAATTATTATGAAATATTATGAATTATTATGAATTAAAGCACATTACTGTCGTTATTTATTTTGATGCTCAAATTGATATAGTTTGACAAGTAATAACTTTAAGGTGTTCTGTGCCCTTTTGAAAAGAACTCATCATTTTTTAAAAATCAGTTTTATTTTCTGACATAATTTTTGGGAGTTGGATCCAGAAGCCTGCTCTGCTTCAGGGTCAGCCCCTTTAAGTAAGACTCTAATTGGTGTTTGGAAAGACCATAGGGTTGGGGGGTGCAGGGCACATTTCATCTGGTTGCCTCTACTTTTGTGATGTGATACTCTGTATCTCTTAATTCACTGAGTTCACAAAATAAGGATATAGTGCATAATAAAAAGGTAGGATAAGAAATAATGAACTAGTTCCCTAATAATCCCTGAAGGTGACTAATGACTACTTTTTAGTACATTATGAATTTATGGATTTAAATATATTCGGCAGATTTCAGTGCATTGCTATTATTATCTTTATTGAAGCTCAGATTGTCCATTTTTGGCAGATAGGAGCCTCTTTAGGTTGATTCTTGAGTGCTTCTGGCATAAACCTAATAATCATTGATAGCTTCCTTCCCTCTGGAATGACAAAATATTCCAGATTTATTTTATGTATTTCTTCTCTATTCCCAGATTCAGCCCTTTTTCTGAGATAGTGTCTCTCACCCTTTTAAAAAATTACCACCATCCCCTAAGAGAAAATTAAAATGAACTAATATATCCTTAATTAAAGAAATCAAATATTAAGAGATAAGATTTCTTTCTTTCTTTCTTTCTTTCTTCCTTCCTTCCTTCCTTTCTTTTTTTTTTTTTTAAAGTACATTTGAGCTTTGGAAGACTACAAACCACAGTAATGTAAGACATTTTTTCATTCCCCCCCCAGTCCAAATTTCTCTTTCTTGATGGTGAGGATATCATCCTACTGAAGGCATGCTCTAAAAATCCCTGGTTTATTTTAGTGGAAATGATATTTCAAGAACCCAATCTAAGTACTATGTGTATGTCAGTACTATAGGATTTTTTTACTTAGCTTCTATCTCTTTTTTTTTAATATAATTTTGATTTTATTTATTTATTTAACACAGAGAGAGAGATCACAAGTAGGCAGAGAGGCAGGCATAGAGAGAGAGGGAAGCAGGCTCCCCGCTGAGCAGAGAGCCCCATGCGGGGCTCGATCCCAGGACCCTGGAATCATGACCTGAGTCAAAGGCAGAGGCTTAACCCACTGAGCCAGTCAGGCGCCCCTACTTAGCTTCTCTTCTACTACACTTGTATCTCCTTTCTTCCATGCTGAATATTCCATAATTACTCCCTTGCTTTATTCCACAATGTACCACAACAAACTCATAATAGCAATGCTAACGCTATTACCAGCACTGATGATTCCAGTTAAAAATTTGCTCTGCATATATTTTTCTTACTTCCCCTCTCCTGTCCCTCCTTTTTAAAGGATTCTACTCTCTAGGTTGTCTGAGCTTACAGTCATTAAGTACTGTACTCTCTGTACTCTCTCACTTTAATCCTCATTTAGGTGTAGTTCTACATGAAACTATTTTTTTAAAGATTTTATTTATTTATTATTTGAGAGAGAGAGAGAGTACCAGAGAGGGTAGGATCAGAGGGAGAAGCAGACTCCCCTTGAGCAGGGAGCCCAATAAGGGACTGGATCCTGGGAATCCAGGATCATGATCTGAGCCTAAGACAGTCGCTTAACCACCTGAGCCACCCAGGTACCTGTACATGAAACTATTTAATGCTTAAATAAAACTTACTTAATGTCTTATAGTCATCTCCCTCTAACTAGTCAGGTTGTCTGAAGCTTGTTCTCTAGTGGATTCCTGAGGAGGGCTCAAAGGAACACTAGTCCCTAAATTTTTGCACATTGATGTCAATTGCTCTTTACATTTGAAAGTCAGTTTGTGCTAGGTGAAATCCTTGGCTTACATTTTCTGTCTTAGAATGTCTTAACTATGTATTCTAACTGAATTTTCTTGCGTAATAAAACATTGCCAGAGATGATAATTAAATGAATGTCTGCTTTTCTTTTAAGTCCTTTGCTCATTTTTTTTTAAATGCCTAAAGGACATTTCTAAGTCCAATAATTTTACAGGCTATGTCTTAATACTGATAATTGTGAATCTCAATACGTAGTTTCAGGGAAATTTTAATGGGAGTTTTATTGAATTTATAATTTTTCGCAAATGTTTTCTAACCTTGCTTAGGTTTTTGGTTTGTTGTTGGTGGTTTTTTGTTTGTTTGTTTGTATTTTTTTTTTCCTCCAGAGGCTCCTAATGTCAGTATTAGGTCATCTTTGTTTATGTTCAATATTTATCTCTGTCTCATAAAGCCTTTTAAACTTTGTCTTTGTTACTTTTTGATTTATGTCTTCATTCGTTTGTAATTTTTAATATTTCTTCTCACTGTACAATTCTCTTCAGGCATTATGTATTATGTTTATTTGCTTTTTTGATCCTCCTATTTATTCCTCATTACTGAAATGGTTTTTGCTCCTTCTGTTTATTCTTCATTACTGAAATGGTTTTTTAAAAACTTATTTCTGATTCTTTTATGAGTACTATTACTACATTTCTGAGTTTCATTTTCTCTGATTCTGATGTTTTTTCATATCTTCCATGTCTTAATATCTGTTTGCTCATTTTGAAGTAGTTTTGGTCTGATATATGGGCAATTCTTTTGGCATGCTTTCCTTGTTGGTAGTGCTTCTTTATTCTCTTTTTTCCTTATAATAAGATATGATATTTGACCTCAATCCTTGTCTTTCCAAATTTTATGAGAAGCTAGTTTTTCTCGACTTTTAGGAGGTATGGCTCAGGATGGTACTTCTAGCCTCACATAGTTCCTACTTGGGTTTTTTTTAAGTAGCATGAAGTAATATGGTAGCTTGCTTTCTGAGATGTCCTGGCTTCTTCCCATAAGCCTGTTCCTTCCTTTGTCTCAGTTGTCACTATCCTGCTCAATTTGATCTCCTCCCAGTGTGGCTTCTGTCTTAGAGGTGAGCTGATCACTTCTGGAAGTTCATAGACTGCTTCGCCTCTTTCAAGTTTACTAGATACTGTGTTTGTTCTCTCACCTGTTTTTAGATTTAGAAACGGCCAGTTTTAGCTTCCAAGTTAGTCTGCAGCACTCTCCCATGAATACATACTGGCTTTTGGGGGGCTCTCCTGTCCTCAGTTTCCTCATCTACTCAGGACATTTTGCTTTTCATGCAGTTGCTGATTAAAGAGTTTTTAGAGATAAAAAGAGAAAGACTATATAGAGGGCAAACATAAGTATAAAAACCAGTTAATTCTTATTTGGGTGGGGGTTCATTTCTCTATACTGAGATAGTTATCACTTAAAATTTTCCTCTTTAAAAAAAATTTTTATTTATTTATTTGAGAGAGAGAGACCATGAGCAGGGGGAAGGATAGAAGGAGATGAAGAGGGACAAGCAGATTCCCTGCTGAGCATGGAACCCATTGCTGGGCTCTATCCCAGGACCCTGAGATCATTACCTGAGCCAAAGTCAGACACTTAACAACTAAGCCACCCTGGCGCCCCATCACTTAAAATTTTTCAAAGCATGGCCTAACTATATTTGTTTTAATAAAATAAGCTAATCAAAAATGTGAGTAAGAGTTTTCCCTTATTTGGTTTTGAAAGAAAAATGTGTTTTTAAACTATAAAGGCCAACTTGATATCTTCGTTTCATTTTTTTTTGGAGAAATATGTCTTACTAGCTGAATTTATAAAATTAATTAATTTATCCTTATTTCAGTAATAGGTTATTTGAGCCAGGACTTTAGACTGGACATATAAATACTTTTCATGGTTTATTTGTCCTTCCATTCTTTAATGACACCTAATTTCCAGTTAGGATATTTTCATATTCTATTGCTTCTCTCACTATTAAGCCAAGAAAGTGATTTTGTTATGAAGACATATTTATTAATTGGCACTGGAAGAATATATGTGCTCCAAGGACCAAAATTCCAAGGAGAATTATGAAAACCATTGAATGACCCAAAGAGCATCATAGATTTAGAAGAGAAGAAATACTATAAAGAAGAATAGTAGAAGAGATAAGAAGAGAGGACAAAAGAAGGAAAAATATAGCAGGTAAAATTGTGGAGGTCATTACAGAGTAGTATATAACTATTGTACAAAACTAGAATGCCATTGTATACTTCTGTATTTCTCTTCCACAATAAAACAACACATATACATGCACACACACACACACACACACACATACTGGAATGACCCTTCAGTTTCAAATCCACATTTAGATATAGCTTTGGTGTGTTTTTCTTTCTTTCTTTTGTTCTTTCTTTCTTTCTTTCTTTTTTTAAGAAGGCATCACGCTCAGTGTAGAATCAGATGTGGGGCTTGAACTCATGACCCTGCGATCAGAACCTGAGCTGAGATCAAGAATAGGACACTCAACTGACTGAACCACCCAGGTGCTCCTTGTATGTATTTCTGGGGGAATACTTTGAGTGGGAAGAAGGGGTGAAACAATACTTTTGGCTATATTGTAGACTGTCTACTGGGATTTAGGGACACTACTTAGAATCCCATTTCTACACAATCACTGTCGCTGTTGTTAATCAGGTCTTCTCAACTCAGAGACTAATGGGGTTTTAAGTATTTGTATTTTGTGGATCCATTGACTTATAGCTATTTATGATATTCGAAATCATCTAACAAATAATGAGACTGAGGCTCTGAAAAGTCTAATGTCTGTGTACCAATAATGACTAAATCTTAGAGTGAGTCTTTTGAACAATGTCATAGAAACCAAACTTGTAAAAAGGCAAGCTTAAACTTTGAGATCACAAATCTGTATCTGTAAGTATGCTTTCCTTGCAAGTAAGAAAACTGAGGTAAAAAAATATAGGAGATATAATGATTTATGAAACTCAAAGTCTTGAGTTAGGGCAGAGTTAAAGTTGGTTTGACTCACCAACTCAGAAATGGCATTAAGGACCCATTTCCCCACCACTTTCCTATTCTATCTTTGTGATTCTTTATTTTTATCTTTATCTTAATGTTGAGAGCTGAAAAGGATGTTGAAACACTATACAATGTTATAGTTTACTGCCAACTAGTTTACTCCCAGGATTACATGCTTCCTCATCCAAATCCAAGGAGAGTAGAAGAGAGCAGGCTTCTCATAGCACTCTCAAAAATATATTCATCAATTGTTACGATCTGTTTAAAAACTAGGGATTTTTTCTGACTCCATTATCTTTTCTACTGTCATTTAGTGGGAATTCTAATGTTGAAAGAGTTTCTCTTTCCTTCTGGCTCTCCCTTCCTCTCTTTCTTCCTTCTTTTAACATAGAATCAGAGTCTTATTTTATCCAATGGATTATAAAATTGTGATGATGGTATATATTTTAGTGTTCACACTGTCCCAGTTTTGATCATGTTTTTACCATTTCTTGCTTCCTGAAACAATAAAATATTCAAGTTTATCTTATACTTTCCTTATTCTAACCCTTGAATCAACTATTTATCCCAAGATCCCTGCTTTCTTGAGTGGAGAACAGCATTTAAAAATCAAGATCTGGGTGCCAGATGTGCTCATGGCTACTGGTGTGTCACTGAATCTAGGTCCTCCTTGGGGCTGAGCTAGGAAATAGATACACATACAAACACAGAGCACTTCTTAAAAGATCATTGCCTCTTAACAAAAGGTTATTTAATTGTAGTTGAAAATGAAAGGCAATTTGTTGATCTTGTGATTCTCTTTTAGTAAAATATATGTAAGGACAGCCATTGAATACCTTTGACCAAGGATAGGAAATGAATCCCTTGATCTATATTTCAATAACTCAAGAAATAACCTGTTTGTGAAGTAGACAGATCACTAAATGGCTAAAGAGTGGAATTGAACCTTCAGTGTTAATCAGTAAGAAAAAAGCTTTGCATATATCTCTGTATCTATTTTAGTATGTGCTTGTGAAACAAATATTTTTTGGTGCTATTATGCCCACTTTACAGATGGAAAGTCAGAGAAAAAGTCTTAGTTATGTTCTTACTAGGACATACCTTTTGATTACTAGTTCAGTTTGTGTTCTTGTCTCCACTGCTGTGTGTGCAATGCAATTTCCCCGGATAACTCCACCATTTAAAGCAATGAATACTGTTTTGGAATTTAAATTCAATTAATTAACATATAATGTATTATTTGTTTCAGAGTAGAGGTTAGTGATTCGTCAGTCTTATATAATACTCAGTGCTCATTATATCATGTGCCCTCCTTAATGTGCATTACCCAGTTACCCCCTCTCTCTGGGTACCTCCCCTCCAGCAACCCTCAGTTTGTTTCCTATGATTAGGAGTCTCTTATGGTTTGTCTCCCTCTCTGATTCTATCTTGTTTTATTTTTTCCTCTCTTCCCCTATGATCCTCTGTTTTATTTCTTAAATTACACATATGAGTGAGAGCATATGTATAGTATCTCATTGTTTTAATTTGTAGTTCTCTGATGACATATGATGTGGAGTATCTCTGTATGCTTATTAGCAACTTTACATCTTCTTTGGTGAGGTATCTATTAAGGTCTTTGGCCATTTTTTAATTAATTTATTTATTTGAGAAAGAGGAAGAAAGGAAGAGGGAGAGAGATTGAAAGAGAGTGGTGGCAGGGGCACAGGGAGAGAGAGAATTTTAAGCAGACTCTGCACTGAGCCCAGGGCTTGATATCATGACCCTGAGATCACAACCTTAGCCAAAACCAAGAGTCAGACACTTAACCAACTGAACAACCTAGGCACCCCCTTTGGCCATTTTTAAATCAAATTGTGTATTTTCTTATTCTCATTTTATTTTTCTTCTTCTTGAGAGAACAAAAAAAGGCATATTGATGTTTAGTGTTTAATAGTTAGAATTTGTTTTCTCGAAATATATTTGGAATCAAAAATAACTTTGTTTTGGTCAACATGTCCTAACCAAAAAGAAGTTCTTATTTACGTAACTTCTTTTCCAAAGAAGGTTAGGGAAGTTAAAACAATGAATCAGTCCAAGCTAGAAATAAGGGGTTGAGAGATAACCTCCTCTTTATGTTGTGGAGCCTAATGGAAGCACGACTACACCAGCAAGGCTGCCATGCTGGAAAGGGACCTGGTGGTACCAGAGATGGGAACTTGTAGACACTAAAAATGTTCAGCTCTGTCACAGGCCTAGACTATCGTGGTTGACCCTCTTTTCATCCTATTTGGGTAATTCCTCTGACTTTCCATCAATATCTGTCAGCATATATTTTGTCATCCATGGAAGTGTCATCAGGGTTAAAACCCAAGAGAATCTACCCTTGAAAGACATAATGAGACAACCATTAAAAAAAAATCAGATTACTTCTAAAATTTCTTTGAAGTCTGTAGGAGATGACTATTATGTAAATAACCACAGATGGATAAGGTATGCGAGTTAAATCTGTGCCTTGGTTCCAGCTGATTTTTCCAAACCCTGCTACTGCTTCATTGCCAAGTAGAGAAATTAACAATTCAGGATCTTAATAATTTTGTCTTGATTCCTAATGTCCATTTTTGCAAAGGCATGAAAATTGGGTAAAAACTGACACCCAGGCATAAGGTAGAGATTATTTACACATATCTAAATGATAAATGTTACCACATACCTAGAGAATTAGAACTCCTTATTATGTAATTTCTCATTTTCCCCAGGAATAAGTACCTTGAAGAATGTACATTACTTAAAGAATGCGTTCTGGTTACTGATTCTGTGTTCAACACCTGTTGGACCTTCCTAGTTGGATGTGGTTTCAGTTTTTCTTACCAGATAAAAAAGTTATTCTGCTTATCTTCAAGCAGACTGTGTTTGTATTCCAAGATCTGTGATCTGATGATTTGACTAGCCCAGACCATTCTGATGTTGCTAACTATCTGGTTGCTTTACACAGTTATTACATTTTATAGCATAAAGCCAGCACTGAGACTTGGAAGTCTCTAATTTCGGTGGCCTCCATAAAATTCCCTGTGATACCTTTCAAAATCTTCAAATGTTTAAAATTCATTGAATTAGAATCTCCTGTTAGTATGACTCAGAAAGCCACTGACCTTGTCTCTCACTTCTCTTTCAGAAATGATACCTCCCAAATCACCTTGTAAAAGCACATAGGAAACTGGTAATGGGAGTATTATAGTTTTATTTCTCATTTAATCAGACTGTAAATATATGAGTAGAGAATTGTGAAAAGAGAAAATGGCCTCAAAGAAAGACAGCTTACTTTTAAAGGTTTTCAATTTCATAACCTTCCTATTTCTATTTGAAACAGAAGATTTTGAAGTTCATGAGGCTTTATGAAGTCTTTCTTAGAATAGAAGCTCCAGCCCTCAGTTCTCTTTTAACCTGTCATCACTTGCAGTGGGATGGGATACTGAGGGACCCTTTTGTTTGTGATGTTTAGTGGATGTTTTCATAATGTTTAGTATTTATAACATGTGTTGACATTTCTAATGTCAAGAGATTTTTTTCCCTTAACTTACATTGAATAAGAATTTAGTAAAATAAAGTACAAGATGAAGTTAAGATGTTGATAGTGTTTATTTTTAGAGAGGAAGACTTTTTGCACAGCAAAATGATCTTTAACTTTAAAAATTAAAGTTTTTATAATATGGACAAATTGATAACTATGTCATTAATTTTTCCCCTTTAAGTGAATAATCAAGTAAGAACAAGAGTTACTTTGATTAGTTTTATCTATTTGTTTATTTTATTTAAATTAGATTAATTAACAGAAAATATATTATTGGTTTCAGAGGTCCAAGATTCATCAGTCTCATGTAATACCCAGTGTTCATTACATCACATGCCCTCTTTAATGTCCATCACCCAGTTCCCCATCCCCTCACATTAAATTCCATACACAGAATTATTCTGTGTACTTCTGTAACTTCCTTCTAACTTTGTGGTTCTTTACTATTTATACTCTTACACAGCTCACTCATTTCTACTTCTGTGGACATTATAGAATATACACATTCAAATTTATTTGTTCTACTGTTCATATTTGGATTATTTTCAATTTTCTGTTGTTACAAACACTATTGCAATGAATACGCTTTTTTAAAAAAGATTTTATTTATTTATTTGACAGAGATTACAAGAGATCACAGTTGAAAATCCAAGCATAACTTTTGACTCTCCCCAAACTTAACTACTGATAGCCTACTGTCAACTGAAGCCTTACTGATAAGATAGATAGTAGAATAGATAGTATGTATTTTGTATATTATATGTATTATATATTATGTTCTTAAAGTAACTAAAGAAAGCATTAGGTAGAGAAAATCACAAGGTAGAGAAAATACATTTCTAGTACTGTACTTTATTTATTGAAAAAATCCACGTATAAGTGGATCAGTGGAGTTCAAACCCATGTTGTTCAAGGGCCAACTGTAATTCCACCCAGGAAGTGGGGCAAAGGCACAATAGTACTGATGATGCTTAATCAGTTGTACTGACAGACTGGTGTAATGGGGGGAATTCTGACAAGTAAAGTATGCTCTGAATTAGTACAATGAAGATCCAAGTTCCTCATACGTAGAGGGGAAAAATGACTCAGAACAAAATTATTCTTAATTGAGAAAAAGCTAAAACCAAGAGTCAGTCATTCTTATATACCACATATTGGATTTATCACTGAGTCTTGTGGACTGTACCTTCAACTATACCTTAAATCTGCTTCTCTCCATCTGTAGAACCTACCCTAATCCAAGCTGTCATTTCAACACTACCTGTCTCCTGGTGTCTGCTTTTGCCTACTTCTAATCCACTCTCCATATAGTGGAAAGACCTTTTAAAAACATAAATTGCGTCATGCCATTTCTTCATTAAAAACCTTTCAGTGTTTTCTTGTTGCCATTTCACAAAAATCCTCAAATCAGTAAGGAACTGGCTGACATGTTCAGTGAAGAATATTTGTATTTTAAAGGGCCAATTTAGAAATAATGTAGAAATGTAAAAATGACTATGCCAAGTAAAAAGTGAGTGAAATAGAAATTTAGCTTCAGTTCTGATGTCAACTAATTATACAGCGCATCTTACCTTTTTTAGAAGGACTAAAATATTTAGACTCTGTTCAGCTCCAAAATTTTGAGGAATTATGTTTTGTCTTTTCTAAAAAAATTCTTTTAATTCCAGTATAATTAACATACAATATTATGTTAGTTTCAGCTGTACATTGTAGCGATTCGACAATTCTATGCATTTTTCAGTGCTCATCATGATAAGTGTACTCTTTAATCCCTTCACCTCTTTAACTTATCCCCCTACCCACTTCCCTTCTGGTGACCATCAGTTTGTTCTCTATAATTTAGAGTTGGTGTTTGGTCCTTTTTTTTTTTTTTTAATGTGTTTGTTTCTTTTAAATTACACATATGAGTGAAATCATATGTTATTTGTCTTTCTCTAACTGACTGACTTCACTCAGCATTTTCTCCTCTAGATCCATCCATGTTGCAAATGGCAAGATTTCATTCCTTTTTTATGAATAAGTAATATTCCACTGTGTGTGATTGTGTGTGTGTGTATCTGTATTTCACATTTAAAAAAAAAAGATTTAATTTATTTATTTGACAGAGAAGAGAGACAGAGAGAGAGATAACACAAGCAGGGGGAGTGGGAGGCGGAGAAACAGGCCTCCCACTGAGCAGGAGCCTGATATGGGACTCGATCCCATTTGACCTGAGCCTAAGGCAGACGCTTAATGACTGAGCCACCCAGGCATCCCTTGTATCTCAAATCTTTATCCATTCATCTATTCAGGGGCATTTAGATTGTTTCCATAACTTGGATAGTGTAAATAATACTGCAATAAACATAGTGGTCCATATATCTTTATGAATTAGTATTTTTATATTCTTTGGGTAAATACCCAGTAGTGAAATTACTGAAATATATGGTAAATATATTTTTAGTTTTTTTGAGAAACCTCCATACTTACCATTTTCCACAGTGGCTACCCCAGTTTATATTCCCACCAACAATGCATGAGGATTTCTTTTTCTCCACATCCTTGCGAATACTTATTTCTTGTGTTTTTGAGGTTAGCCATTCTGATGGGTGTGAGGCGATATCTCATTGTAGTTTTGATTTGCATTTCCCTGATGATGAGTAATAAACATTTATTCATGTTTCTGTTGGCCATCTGTATATCTTCTTTAGAGAAATGTCTGGGTTTTTAAAAATTAGATTATTTGGGGATTTTTTGGTGTTGAGTTGTATAAGTTATTTATATATTTTGGATACTAACTCTTTATCAGATATGTCATTTGCATATATCTTCTCCCATTCAGTAGGTTGTCTTTTAGTTTAGTTGATTGTTTCCTTCACTGTGCAAAACCTTTTCATTTTTATGTGGTCTTAATTGTTTATTTTTATTTTTTACCCCTTGCTTGAGGAGACATATCTGGAAAAATATTGCTACAGCCCATGTCAGAGAAATTACTGCCTTGGCTTCTTTTAGGAATTTTGTGGTTTCAGATTTTACCTTATGTTTTTAATCCATTTGGAGTTTATTTTTACTTAAGGTGTGAGAATGTGGTCCAGTTCCATCTTTTTGCATGTAGCTGTCCAGTTTAACCAACATCATTTATTGAAGAGACTGTCTTTTTCCCATTGGATATTCCTTCCTCCTTTTTCAAAGATTAACTGACCTAATATAATTGTGAGTTTATTTCGGGGCTCTCTATTCTGTTCCATTGATCCATGTGTCTCTTTTTATGCTAATACCATACTGTTTTGATCACTACAGATTTGTAGAATATCTTGACATCTGAGATTGTGATACCTTCAGTTTTGTTCTTTTTCAAGATTGCTTTTGCCATTCAGAGTCTGCTGTGATTCCATACAAATTTTAGGATTTTTTATTCTAGTTCTGTGAAAAATTGATAAAGATTGCATTAACTCTGTAGGTTACTTTGAGTAGTATGGGTATTTTAGCAATATTTATTCTTTCAATCCATGAGCATAGAATATCGTTCCATTTGTATGTGTCATCTTCAACTTCTTTCATCAGTGTTTTATAGCGTTCAGAGTATGTTTTGTCTTTTTTGATGTTAAACAGTTAAGGAAAAATTATGTCAATATTTCTGGATAAATAATATCTTTACTTTACTACTGTTATATAGTTTAAAAGTGTTTCTGCATGAATTATCCTGTATGATGTCCTTAGCTTCTCCCTGTCTTTTCTTTTTTCAGATTAAGCAGACTAAGAATAATTGAGTTTCCCAAGATTTCTTTTTCATCATTCCACTTTACCTATTCCAAAAAATGCCATGCAATGTGTTTGGAATAGGATAATATAATCTCTGAAAACAAAATAATTTCTATCATTAGTGAATTTGGGAAATAAAAACAACTTAGAGATATTAATACTTGCTAATCAAGGTAAACTTTGAAGAATTTTGCTATGTATAATCTAGTTTGAATAATTCTTTAAATAGATTAGTGAACGTAGGTGAAAATGCTTAGTTACATTCATTTTCATTATTTGGATATGTAAATAATATAACTTGAAGTATACCAATGATCTGGATAATAATTCTGAAAATTCTTCTAATCCAATTAGTAAATTAAAATTAAAATTTCTTATTCCTTTTTTGTAGTATAACATGTCTGGCAGTCTGGGTAAACAAAAGTGGAAATCTTCAGGGAATTAAATTGAGAAAACCCATTAATAAATTGCCATCATGCACATGTAATATTCTGCTATGTTTCTAATAACCTGTAAGCCATAATTTTCTAATGGAATGAAATAACTTTGTCAGAGGCAAAATCAATACTTTCAAAGTACACACTAATGTTCTGTGAAATTAGAAATTGACCTTTTTTCCCTTTAAAAAATAAATACAAGTGGGTTTAGATATTTGGCATATATATAACATTGGAAATAAAAATCTCTTGAATATCTTTGCTGAAAAAAAAACTTCAGATGTTATAAGTATGTTGTTACATGTCTTCTTCCTTACTGATAATAAATTAAAATTATAAATAAAAACTCGATTCTATAAAACATACTTACTAATCAATTAAAACCATTTTTGTTTTAATTTTTTGCCAGCATGTTGCTCAAATTACAGCTTGAACAGACATGATATTTTAAAAAACTAAATGCTGTATTTATCAATGAAAAAGCAACACTATTCTCTTTTATTATTCTTAAAATTCATGCTGTTATTCACTTGGAGTTAAGTATGCATATGAGATCTACTGTCTGATAAGATTTTTTTGTAGAGAAGAAACTAATTGTTGATTATAAATCAAGCTGCTATATTAGCTCTGTGAATAGCCATGTAAACATTTAGCTTTTAAGATATTTTGTATGGGCTCTTATTGAGATTGTTGAGTAAATTCACCCAGGTAGTATTGTGAGGCTCTTACTATGTGCAAGCCATTTGTTGTTCCAGTTGGGGTTGTTTACAAGGAAAGGTGGATGTTTCACATAAAATAGCACAAGAGTTTCTAACTAGTTCCTTGGATCTATCTGCAGATTGACTATTGAATTGGTGCATAGTCAAGATATTTGCTTCTTTGAGATTTCTATTACTACATTCTCTTCCATATTTGTAGCTATGGAAACAGTATAGTATATAATTAAGGGCATTGGATCATGAAGTCCACATGCGTTCAATTCCTAGCTCCACCAGCTACTAGTAATGTGACTCTGGGCAAAGTATTAAAAATCTGGGACATAATTTTTTTCATTGGTGAGTTGGGTTTAAGTGTTCTCACTGGTCTCATGAGAAGATAAAATGAGATGTTGTATTACAAGCACTTAGAACTCTTCTCAGTGGGTAATAAAGTATAGCTCTCAGAGGTTTTTGCTTACATATTCTCACCTTTCTCTCCTTCTAGGTGATGTTAGCTTTGGGGAAATGAAGGAAATATATTTTCCCTCAGATTATGCAGGTGACACCTGAGAACTGCCTTGACTTTTAGGAACACCAGGCTGGGCTGATCTCATAAAATAAGAAGTTAAGGGAAGGATGGAAGAGGTATACTGCCGTGAGGAAAGTGCAACCTATAGAAGGAACTCAATCATTACTCAAGAACGTGGATCAGTGGGGAGGGGTCTTTAAGGAAGTACCATCAATGTGAGCCCGACATTTTCCTACTCTGATTCTTACCTGGTTCACCTTCTGCCTTCATTTAAGATGCTCTACACTTTCTTTCTGCTTTGTTGTTATTGGTTTTGTTTTGTTTTATTTTTTGCTTACCACTGGAAGTTTACACATTAGCTGGTAATCTGAGGTTTTTTTTTTTTTTGTTGTTGTTGTTTTGTTTTGTTTTTAAAGATTTTTTATTTATTTATCAGAGAGAGAGAGGGGGAGAGAGCGAGCACAGGCAGACAGAATGGCAGGCAGAGGCAGAGGGAGAAGCAGGCTCCCCGCTGAGCAAGGAGCCCGATGTGGGACTCGATCCCAGGACGTTGGGATCATGACCTGAGCCGAAGGCAGCTGCTTAACCAACTGAGCCACCCAGGCGTCCCTAATCTGAGGTTTTTTAATTGGGAGATTTAGGTTCCCTTAAAGAATCCCTTAAAGAATCAGGATTCTTCTGTAAATGGACCTAATTGGAATCAGATTTTTTTTTAGATTTTTATTTATTTGTTTGAGAGAGAGCGAGAGAGAGCACAAGTGGGGTGAAGGGCAGAGGGAAAAGCAAACTCCCTGCTAAGCAGGGAGCCTGATGCAGGGCTTGATCCCTGGGGGACCCCAGGATCATGACCTGAGCTAAAAGCAGAGGATTGACCGACTGAGCCACCCAGGCACTCCGGAATCAGAGTGCCTACAATAGTGCTTCTGTGTTCCTTTATGTTATTGGCAATGACCATCAAAGAAAGATGCTCTGGATAGAAAGCACGAGATGGTTACTTAAGATGAAACCTAAGAAAAAATGTGTCACTATAGAATATTTAGATATGTGACCACTTAATAGAAATGCCATATAGTTTAAAAATTATCTCCTTCCTATGGCCTAGCACCTCAGCTAGGCCATAGGAAGGAGATAGATACAGACTAGTGAACAAGGTCAACCCCACAATTCTCACAAAGTTATTTTGTAAAAAAAAAAAAAATGATAGTTATGTCTTATCAGTATTTTCACATCTTTTTCTTCAACAAGATTTAGGGCTTCTTATAGGCAGGCATATAATCTTACTTGAACTTGGATTTCCAATGTTTACTACCTGTATGTTGAATGAAGGAATGAATGAACGAGCAGATTTAGGTCCATTTGTCACTGCATGGCTGTGATGAAAGGTCTGTGATGTGGTAAGTCACAAGTGAGTAGAGTCTTACCCAGTGATCTACACTATTCACTTGGAGATACCTGGTACTAATAATTTCCATGAAACAACATTAGATCATTATTGAAGAATAATGCCAAGATTTAATGTATGGCCATCCAAGTGACTTCTCCCTAGGCAAGAATCAAGGCTTTTCCTGAATTGCTACTTTAAAGTGAATTTTAATTCTGATTAAAGTGAAACATGTGCAGGGTTTTAAAACTAAATAACTCTAAATGCCCCTGGCAAAGTAAATTATTTTCAATAATAATTTACGCTCACCAACCCTGACAGATTCTGTCTTTACTGGGACGCACACTATGGGTGGTTTTTAATCCTAAGCTCAATGATCAGATTTGGCCAGGTAACTTGCTTTGGCCTATTAATAAGATGTGAATGGAAGTGATATGTGCCACCTGAGCAGAGGCTTTAAGAGCCATAATGTGGTTCTGCTATCAGTCTTTTCCTTTTGCTACAAAGTTGGCCTATCCCAACTGGGGTCTTTTATTTCAACCTTGATCTTGTAATGAAGACAAAGAGAGGAGACACCTGTGGTGAACTTGAGTGGGAAATAACCCCATTCATCTTCTTGTCAACCAATCAGATTTCAGGGTCATTTCTTATCATAGAATAGTTTAGCTAAGCTGTTTGAAACAATGGCTTATAATTAAAGGACCACATAATTTACTGTGAAACCTGGATATTTTTGAGAGCTAAAGGAGGTTTTATGATCAATTTGTGTAAACTGGTACTGTCCAACCAGAGGTTGTGAGGTCATCTTACTTGTAATGGAAGAGAGAGTGTTGCATACAATCATACTGAATCTTTCTTTGATGCTCTTACTCTCCTTTGTTTGAGCCACATTGTTTTGGAGCCTGTAATGCATGAATTTCTCTTTGTTGACTGACTCTCTTATGTGCTGAAGCATATCCTTCAAAAGAGTGCATAAGACGTTCACTTAAAAAGCCCTTTTGTGTCAAAACTGTCTCTATCTTCACACTTGATTGATATTTTGGCTCGGAACAGAATTTTAAGTAGAAAAATATTTTCCCTTAGATTTTGAAGCATGACGCTACTGTGTTTTAGCATTTTGTGTTGCTCTTGTGAGATATGGTGCATTCTCATTTTCCTTCTTTTGTATTGACAGGCTTTCTCTCTCTGGAAGCTTTTAGGATCTTCTCATTATCTTTGACATTATGAAATTCTGAAATGAAGCGTATTCTTTCATTGATTTGGTCACTTGGTTGACTCTTTCAAACTGGAGACTCTTATTTTTGAGTTCTGGGAAAATGTCTTATATTACTTCTTTGAACTATTCCTGCCTGTTCTCTCATTTTAGTACTCCTGCCATTCATTGGCCCCCTAGATCAATTCTAGGGTTTTTTTTTTTTTTTCTTTTTACCATTCTTTTTGTATTTTCTGACTCTATAGTTTTTTGCTCTACTTTCTCAGCAATGTCTTCCATTTTAACTCTCAACCATTTGATTGATTTCTTTATTTTGGATGTTTTATGATGGCAATTTCCAAGAGCTCTTTCTTACTCTCTTATCATTCAATGTGTAGCAATATCTTTTTTGTCTTACTAAAGATATTATTTATAACTTATGTGAAATTTTCTCTACATTTGCTTTGTTTCTGTCTCTTCTATGTTCCTTTCAGCTCTTTGTCTTTGTCTTTTCCTTTCATATTGGAGGCAGGTTGAACAGGAAAGTGTTAACTTAGTAGGCCTACATTAAATCCAGCAAATTTCAAAGAAAGGCCCATTTTCAAGACTGGTTCTTGGTTCTTGGTTGGCTGGAAGGTAAATTCTAACCCTTGGAGAATAAGATTGAATTTGTATGCCTGATAAGATTGATTTTTACGTTTGAGGCCTTGGGCCACACTATACCACTGTAATCCAGTAGTTTTTGCTAACAATGTGATTTATGATGAATTTCTGGTTTTATTCTGGAGGAGGGAGGCTGAAGTCTGAGTAGCTGCGGTCAGTCATACAGGTACTGTTTGCCTACATGACTCACATCCAATGAAAACCCTGGACACCAGGGCTCAGGTGAGCTTCTCTGGTTGGCAACATTTTACATGTATCATATATCATTGCTGGGAGGCTTAAATGCATTCCTATATGACTCCACTAAAAGGGGAAACTTGGAAGCTTGTATCTGGCTTTTCTTTGACTTTACTCTATGTACATTTTCCTTTTACTGATTTTAATCTCTATCCTTTTATTGGAATAAAATAGAATGAGGGGTATAACAGCTTTTCTAGTCCTGTGAGTTTTTCTAGTGAATCTCTGAGTCTGAGTGGTTTTAGAGAACACCATCATAAAAGTGATTCTTAACAAACTCTTCATATTTTTACATAAGCAACTAGAATGCACAGTGAATTCTCAGAACATGAAGACAGGGTTTGTTTATTTCATTATAGGGCAATGGTTTGCAAAGTATAGTTCAAGGACACCGAGGTCTCAGAGAAACTTGCAGGGAGTTTGCAAGGTCAAAGTATCTTCATATTCATATTAATAGCAGGTTTTATCTGCCTTTTTGCTAGTGGTGTCAAACGCTGATGCATAAAACTGCTGAAGGCTTTGCCATGAACAAAGGAAATGGCACCAAGTTATGACAGTATTCTTTACAACCACATGCTGTTTTAAACATATGCTAGTTTCACTTAAGGTTGACCTTAATGAAACAGTAAATCTTCTAAAGGAAGTACAATCTTTTCATATTTTGTGTGAGAAAATGTCAAGTATGCCTAACAGCGCTTCTGCTGCAGACTGTAATTCAGTGGCTGTTCCAAGGAAAAGCATTAATGCAGTTGTTTCAGGTGAGAATTGAAATCACCATTTTCTTTTTCATGGAAACCATTTCTACTTGACTGACAGGCAAACTATGGTTATTCAGGCTTGGGTATTTGGCAGACATAGTTTTAAAAATGAATTAAGTGAGCCTGTCACTTTAAGAAAAACAACTGACAATATTTATTGCCAATGATAAAGTTCAGGCTTTCAAGAAAAATCAGAAATTTGGAAAACTTGTATTGTCCACTGGGAGCTTGACAGCTTACCGATAGTTACAGAATCTTCTTTTGAGATCAATGGTAATATTAATAAATGTGATTTCTTTTGTATAGTGTAATGTGTCAACATTTGGAAGATCTGTATAATTCACTGAATAAAGATTTTTGAAATGATAAAAGCATGATGTTACAAAATCATGCATGGCTAGGAGATACTTTCAAAGTGCAAGATCGACCAATGGGCTTCAATGGCACAGAGTACAAAAAGTTCATTGACATGGTTTCAGATTCTGCCTTGCAATTAACTTTAAGAAATGACTGCTTTTCAAGTTGTGATATAGTCTCAATCCATAATTATCTGAAAAGGCTATTAAAATACTCTTCCATTTTCCAGCTATATATTTGCATGAGGCTGCATTTTCTTCATAAACTTAAAACGAAACAACATGTTGCAAGGATTTAAATGCAGAAGCAAATATGAGAACCCAGATGTATTTTATTATGGCAGTCATTAGAGAGGTTGCCAAAAATACCACTCTTCCACTAAATCTTTTTTTTTCATTTTGTGTAATTGGTAATTTTCCATAAAATATATTATTTATGTTATGTAGGAGGTTTGCATTGTTATTTTAAAATGAATTAATGTGTATTTAAAAAAATTCCTAGTTTCATTTCTAAAATGGTAAAAATTTGCAAAACAAGAACTCTTCAGCACCTTCAGTTATTTCTATAAGTATAGGGAGAGGCTGGGACAAAAAATTTGAGAATTCCTGTTATAGGACCTACAGGTGGGAGCTGGTCTTTTCATTCGAATGCCCCCAATGGTATTTTTTGTAGGTGCATTTTCCCCTCAAATTGTTCATTTTCTTCCAGGAAAGAATCCCTCACTTTCTTGATTTTGGGCTATATGATGGCATTTGGGGAGTAAGTCAGAGGAAGGGGTTTGCAAACCCCTCAGTTCACCATGCAGACTTTAAGTTTATTCCTAGTTTTCCTCCTGTGCCACACTCCTCTCCTCCATTTTCTGATGGCCTTGACTGTGAGGCCTTCCTGACCGTATGTCTCTAAAGAATAATTTCTGCCCTTCTTTCGGGGATGCTAAGTAGATGGGCAGCTCACTTTTTGTTAGCGTTCTCCTCCTCCCCTGCTCTGTTACAGCCACTGCTCCATCTACTTTAATCTTCTAAAAAGTGGTGCTTTCTTGGATTCTGCTGGATTACTGCCTGGTATCTTTTTATGTTTAATAATGGCGCCCTCAAAGGACATCTGTGTCCTGATCTCTGGAAACTGTGATTATTTCCTTCTGTGGCAAAGACTTTGCAGGTGTGATTGAGTTAGAGCTCTTGAAATGGGAGATTATCCTGGACATCCAGGTGGTTTCTAGATGCAATCACAAGTATCCTTAGGGACATGTGGCCACAGAGGCAGAGATCAGAGTGATGAAGTCCTAAACCAGGGAATGCTAGTGGCCGCCAGAAACTGGAGGAGACAAGGAACAATTTTCCTCTAGAGCCTCCAGAGGCCCCCTGACATCTTGATTCTGCCCAGTGATATTGGTTTTAGAATTCTAGCCCTTAGAATTGTGAGGGAATTAGTTTCTTTCATTTTAAGTCACCAAATCTGGGATAATTTGTTATAGCACTCAGCTTCAGGAAACTAATACAAGGCATAGGGTTTTTTGCATGCTTCCATGTCATTTTAGCGGGGGGTTGAACAATAGGCTAGGTAAATGCATGTGGTCTATATATGCCAGGCATAACTGGAGCTTTTCAGTGAGTTTCTAACTGTGGTGAAGATGAGACAAGGAGGGGAGAGTGGAAATTTTGCCAGAATGGAAATTATCCTGATGCATTGGATGACTCAGATGTCTCTGTGGGAGGGGTGGGGGGCTAGATTTCAGTCCCTTCCTTTTCGGATTTGCAAGAAAGGAAGCATGTCCAAATGGCTGTAACTTATCTGGAATTTTTAGAAGTAGCCAACAAAAAAGCATGAATTCTTGATTCAGTCCTAGGACTTGGGGGTCGGGGGCAGGGAGGATGAGTAACAGTTCACATTTTGCTTTATTGTTCTGATGCGGGAACTTTCACAACTCTCCACTTGAGCCTCTGATTTCTTTGTGAGACCTCGTGCAGTTTAAATAAAGGAAGAGGAATTGCCGCTTCCCCCATCTTTTCCCATGTTTGATGCTAAGGATGCTTCCCACTTCTGTTGTCTGGATGTGAGCCAGAGGGTACAGAAAGCTGAGAGAGGACATGGCTGAGAACAGCACAGTGTGAGCATCCCAGGGCCAGCAGAGACACTGAATGATAGAAATGGGCCCTGGAAGATGGGTGTTCTTCCACAGAAAACAAACATTTACGTAGCGCTTACGAAAAGTAAAGCTCCATACCATAGCCTCTTTTGGAGCAAAGGGTAACCTTCACCATGTCCTTGCTCTTATAAGAGTAATCACGAGACACAAGAAATTATAATGTATTAGTAAGGTATGTTCCTGAAGGAATGATTTCCACATTTCTTGAATTCCCGGAAATAACAAGAATTAAGGCAAAAAAAAAAAAAATCTAGAATTTATAACAAAATCTCTAAAAAGGCTAACTATTATTGAAATTTTCTTGATACATTATTAAAGAAATAAATGGCAGAATTTAAAACAAAATTGGGACCCAGATACTTTCTACAGATTAGATTTTTTCTTTTCTTTGCCTGACAAGAGTTGCTTGGGAATTTTTAGTGATATATGTATAGGTTTTAAAGATAATGATGAATAAGAGATGACAAATAAAACCTAAATTGACAGGGTAAGCCGAATAAATAGAATTATAATAGACAGAAGCAAGAAAATGACCATTTTAGGCAGCATGCCCGCTGGGCTGTAATTAGGTCTAATGCTGTTGTTTCTGGTACTTCAGATGCTGCTGGTGGTCAGTGAAAGTTTAAAACACAATCAGAAACATATTCTGCAGTAATAAATTTTACTTCTGCTGCACAGAGATATGAGTATACAAATTACTGCCCACTAATTCAAAAAACCACTTCTCCTCAAATGACTCCCCTTAACCCACGCATTCCAGCTTCTTGACAACACTGAAAGAATTCTTTAATATCAAGGACTGCATTTCTTGAAAATTTACAGAATATCGGATAAGCTGATTATTGCTCATAATAAAAGTAGGAGAGAAAGGTTGGGAAATAGAAGGTGGGGGGAATCATAGATGAATAATGTGTGAGTAATTATAAGGGCTTCAGTTAACAGATGGCTAGAGGACTAAGTACTATTTTTAGAGAATTCACAAGTTCTTCTACTGTTGGCCTTATTCCAGAAAGATCTTAAGTTTACAGATACTTGCCCCTGTGTATATGCTCATGAGTATGTATGTGTGTGTGTGGAGGGGGAGAAGCAAGATAATATAGTTTTAAAGAAAAATAGACAAAAGGAACACAAAGTCGTGGATATTAAATGGAGAAAGAAGGGCACCTGGGCACCTCAGTCAGTTAAGTGTCCAAGTATTGATTTCAGCTCAGATCATGATCTCAGGGTTGTGAAATCAAGCTCCATGGTGGGCTCTGTTGTAGGCACAGAGCTTGCTTAAGATTCTCTCTCTCTCCCTTTCCATATGTCCCTCCCCCCACCTAAAAAAAGAATAATAAAATAAAATAAAATGGAGGAAGAAATAACATTGACTTTAGAAAATGCCAACCACCAAGACCCACCAAGGTTCTCAAGTTTGTTTCTGACATTCTAGGAGCTATTCAGAAAAGAGGTGTATGGAATCAGTGATATCTAAGATACAACATATTTTTGGCTCTGGAGGTTCAGAAGTATCACTGAAGCTGGAGACAGACAGGTATTTCCCGAAGGCTTCTTGGAGATGGCACTGTGTGATAAAATGAATGATGTTCTCAACAGAGTTCTTCTGTAGTGTAGAAATACATTTCTGAGAGTTGATTATCTAGGCTTCAATCTAGGTCATTGGCATCACACCCGACAACAATTCAGCAAAATCATTCCTGGCAGGGGCTGTTCCATTACAAACCATGCACACAAGCCATGTATACACTTGGAGGGAAGAACCAGAATGTGTTTCTGAGGCAGAAGTGTTCTGGAAAGGAGCCGGTAGAGATGGCTGAGTTCACACTGCCTTTGTGGACCTTCATGTTTCTTCAGAGCTTAGGAGTCAAAGATGACTAAATGTATTTTCTTATACAGAAAAGGAGATGGCAGGGGCACCTGGGTGGCTCAGTGGGTTAAGCCTTTGCCTTCTGCTCAGGTCATGATCTTAGGGTCCTGGGATTGAGCCCTGCATCCAGCTCTCTGCTCAGCAGGGAGCCTGCTTTACCCCTGTCTCTCAGCCTACTTGTGATCTCTTTCATTCTGTCAAATAAATAAATAAAATCTTAAAAAAAAAAAAAAAAAAAGGAAAGAAAAGGAGATGGCTTTCTGCACAAAAGCAAGAAAGTGGAAAAGCCTGAGGCTAACTATATACCTGTAAGAAGCCTGTAATTGCTTCTTTCTTCTTTAGTCCGATACATTCAGATGTAGACCTAGAACTGGTTCTTTCTCCTCTGGGTGAGTGGGTAGTTATACAAACACAGGCTCATAGAGTATGGATAAAATCCAAATATCCCCAAGACAATTCCCACTGGGGTCTATCCAGAGCCACCCACATTGCACAATGCCAGAGGGGACCATTTAAATGGAATTTTATGTAACTGTCCAGGGGACCTGGAATTATACTACCTAGAAGCTCTAGGAGGACTTTTTGCCAAAGGGCAGATGGCAGAGTTCAATTTTTCCTCCATTTCAAGCAAAGTAGAGCACACACTGCTGTTGGGAGAGGGTTGATGGTGCTACCCAAGTGAGAGGAGTCTCTGTTGTCAAGAAAATGGACAGCACTTCCATGAAGAGATAGTGGAGATGCAACAGCAGCACAGACCAGGGTCAGGCCTAGTTGCTATAGGCTTTGTTGGGGGATGGTCATTAGACCTTCCCATAAATATAATTTTCAAAAAGTTAAAAGCATAACTCATACAAATATAAATAGCTCTCAACAGTCTCATTCACCTCATCAATTAATGAAGGAACCAGTAAGATAGAAAGTTGATTGCATGTACATTTTGAGAAACTGGGCATTTATAGGAAAATTAGTAAGAAAATGTTTGAATCAGCTTGTTAACTTAGATTGGCAACTGGTTAATGGCCTGACCTGCAATAAACTGTAACATGGGGGTTAGTTTTTCTACCAGATAGAAATCATTTGAATAAAATTTCTTAGTATTCCTTTTATAGAATGAATTGGGTGTACTCCTGACTCTTACCAACACATGCTAGGCATCCCAATCACAGCTGAGCTCATTTAGCATTGGGATGCTGTTGGGTTTTTAATATTAGTTTTTATTAATTTTATCCTGAATGTGTACACAAAATATTCTAGGTAGGAGAGAGATTTTAAAAGTGTGTCAGCTCCTTATGCCCCAGAACTCATCTCTGAGGCAATGTGATAAAAGGCCAAATAATCCTACTTGAGTAACTGGACAATTCATAGGTGAGAGACAAGGAAAATTATTTTTCTCTGCTTCTAATGAGGGAAGGAGGCAGCTGTTCCCCTCCCCTCCTGTCTCCTTAGAAACGTAACGGCCCAAATCCTCACTCCAACCCTTTGGTTTATAAATAAAATCTCTCCAGGAGCCAGAATGCCCTGTCTGTCTTGGCTTTTACCACCAAGAGATGTCTGCAAGTTCTGGGGCTCCTTCCTCCTTGAAACGTAAATACTTAGGGAGATAGCACTCCAGTCTGGGCTCTAACCATTTGGGGTCTTTTTGGATCAGAGCAATTGGCTCCTTCATTAGGGAAATAAATGGTTGCAGATAATCCTTATGGTATGTGAAAGATGTTTCTAGGAGAAAGGAAAGCAATTTTTCCCCCCAAGATTTTTCTGTCTTTATATTGCATATATTCCTATGTCTCAGGAAGCTAGGGCATTTTTTGTGGGAGCAAATATTGTAGGCCAGTGTTTCTTAAAACGTGGTCTCTAGACCAGCAGTATCAGCATCACGGGGAAATTTTTAGAAATGCAAACTTTCAGACATTATTATATTCCACCGACCTGCTGAATTAGAGACTTTGGGGTGGGTCGGGCAATCTATTTAATGAGCCCTCTGGGTGATTCTGATACAGGCTGCAGTTTGAGAACCCCTGCTGTGTGGCAGATGCTCTTGTAGCAGTCCCAATAATCCTCTTCATTTCCTACAGCTGTCTCTGTCCCACCTACCCGGCATTGTTGATTCCTTAGCAGTGAACAGAGTCTACCTGCTGCCATGGTGGGTCTATTCTCATTAGGGTGGGTTTGGTAGTAACCTGAGAAGTAAAATTGTATGTAGGAAGCAAGCATTTTAGTAGAATAAGGTAATGAGATTCCTGTTTCTGAAGGGGCTTGCAGATTTGGTGAAAAACTACCTGTTTAGAACAATTAAACTGTGGACACCTGAACAGCAGGGGGCTGGCCTCAAAGACTGAACTTATTTTTTTTCCTTTTCTTCAGTTTCCTCAAGGTAAACAATATCTGGGGGACCAAGTAATAAGACTGTTTCCTGATTATAGAGCAAGTGAGCAAATCAGTCCTTGTAGACCAACCATGCAGAAAGCACACTCCGTATATTTTAATTTATATTGCACCAGTACATTTAGGAAACGACACTGACTACTTTTACGTGCTTCAGAGATGTTTATACGCTCTTAATTGGTTGGAATCTGGTGTCATCAGTTTCTCTTGATATTAGAATTTTTAAAGGTGTTCATTGCTGTCTGCCACCTGATTTCTCATACCTTCACAGGGGAGACATCAGAATCCCCACTATCCGCAAACAGTGTTTTCTTTTACACAAAAGTGGGCTCAATCTTAACAGTGAGGACTCTCCGATAAGAGAGAAACCCCTCCTTTGCTCAGGCAATCTGTCCTTCTGGAAAATTAGCAAATGATATCAGATCATATAACATTCCATCTCTAAAGTCCCCAGATGATCTCTTGAAATTCCCTTGCAGCTTTATGAACCTAAGCAAATAGAACATGTGGGATCAATTACAAACATTTCCAAAATTCTTGTTATATTTCCATGAGCATAAATCTGATTTGCTTGGCTTTGTGACAAAGATCATAAGAATTACTCCACAACAGAGAAGAAACACATCGTAAGGAAAACATAATTACCAGCATGTGTGTTTCCATGAAGCTGAATTCATGTTGACCTAAGAGCAAATGTGACATAAGAAAAATGTGACAGGGGTGCCTGGGTCGCTTAGTGGGTTAAGCCACTGCCTTCGGCTCAGGTCATTATCTCAGGGTCCTGGGATCGAGTCCCACATCGGGCTCTCTGCTCAGCAGGGGGCCCTGCTTCCCTTCCTCTCTCTGTGATCTCTTCCCTTCCTCTCTCCTACTGTGATCTCTCTCTGTCAAATAAATAAATAAAATCTTTAAAAAAAAAAAAAAGAAAAATGTGACAAAGGAAAAAAAAGATCTAAATTTAGAGAAGACTGTGTTACTTAAAATTAAAGAGGGAATAATCCAAGTTAGTATGAATACTAACACATGAACCATAAATGCTCCAGAAATAGAGAATATTTCCTCATTTCTTGTAATACACGAGCGTCGCTCACTTTCATAAGTGGAATTGCTTTTATGGATTGCTGACTTTTCCTTGCAGTCCTCTACTCTGTTGCTTCTGAGACTGGTGTGGAAGGAGCAGTCATTACTTCAAAACTGCCAATGTTTATCCAGGTTTCTGTGGCCCTTTTGTTGAAGCTTTCAAAAGATGTTCTAAGCACGAGTCTCCAAATATGTGCAAAATACACAAAATTTTTTTTTTTTCCTTTCCTTTTGAGGGCTTGATCTGGAGAGGGCAATTAGAAAAACAGCTTGGAACTTCCCTAGAAAGGGAACCTCTCTATATGATGACTCACTCAGTTGTCATTTCTCCTCCTACTTTCTTTTTTCTGGCATTTTCTTTGATTTTGAGACTGTTCAATACACGGAATTATGGAGAATCACTTTAGCTCTTTAGTTTAAGGGGACTTTTTGGGTTGGTTTGATTGGCCCACAGTACCAGAGAAGAATAAATGCTGGGACATTCTTTATCAAATGCTCTGTGTAGGGAGAGGTGGTCTGGCCATACCTCCTTCAAGACAGAGAAAGTCAATTAACATTTCTGTGTAACGTGGTCCTGCTGGGTAGGAAGGCGTACTGTGCCATGGTGCTTTACCTAAATAAATGCATACCCAGCTACGCTGTCTCCCACTGGGAAAGCATTACAAGGATTGGCAGTCCTTTAGATCATATGCACTTGTAACTGCTGTGCTGTGATATTCCCTTCACTCATTCCAGCCTGGCCCAGATCTGTTCTAAGGGCTCTGGGCTTCTTCCTTGAAGATTTTCTTTTTTAACCAAGCCTAAAATCCCTTCTCATTTAATGAGGCTGGTACAGACATTCCGTGTGTGTGTGTGTGTGTGTGTGTGTGTGTGTGTCCTCTTTCCATGATTCTGGCTGAGTATTCACATGCATCCCTTCCAGCACCCTTTGCTTTCTGTACCCAAAGATAGAACGTAGGAACTTTATGTTTTAACGGTCTAATACCTAATCATCACAAGGGGGAAATAAACAGGATAATAACATAAGCAAACTCCAAGAAGTTAAAAGTGGCTAGGAAATCTGTCAACGTTTCTTGGTTCTTCTTGGTCCTTTCTAATCCTCTCTTTTTCTGATTGCCTGCCTTGAAAACCAGTCCCTTTGCAGCACAAGCCAAGTCTTGGTATCTTATGTGCTAAGGACCCAGAAAACAAGTCCCGACACAGCAAAGGAATGAAAGATGTTGGCTACAGGATACATTTTACTGAAAACAAGCTCAGCCAAAGGGTGGAGGAGACACAGATTTGGTTATACAATTGATTTCTAAAAATTAACTTAAGTCTCCCGTAGTCGGATTTCTTAATTAAAGCAGAGCTCAGAAAATGGAAAGCAAATTCCATTTTTTTTACTGCCACAGAGCAGAATGTAACCCTGCCTCGCAGCTAAAAATACAGGGCTGAGATGATTGCGGAGGATCTCTTTGTAGATTCAGTACCGTCATAACGAAGATTTACAAACACCACATTCTATACCGCCCCAGGATCACCGGGATGATCATCTTCCTGTCTGCTCCATTGTCCTCCTGCCTCATGTAATTTGTGTACTTGTGCGCTGTATTTATCTTTCCTTTCCAGCTTGTCCCGTTTCAATGTCTTCTGCAAATATGTTTCTCTGCGATTGCCCGGCGCTCAGTGATAGGTCCCAAACCTCACATTGTGCTCTTCTTTAGGAAAGAAACTAACGCTAACTATAAAGTTAACTATAGCGCAGTAAACCATCCACATTTTATGGTTCTAAGTTTTTATTCTTGGCAGGAGAAATATGCTTGGTAGTTAATTTTACATCAGGCTGCAACCCAAGAGTTTGTGTCTGACAGCTTTAAATAGAGAAAATGAGTATTTTTAAAACAACCCAGCAACTATTGGTATGAATCAAGTAATTTTGGGCTACAAATGGAGAGTGAGTAAAATCTACTCTATTCTGTAATTTTGTTGCAACTACCTGCTCCTGACATGCAAAGAAGACTGTGTATTAAATTTAGAACACACACTTTTTTAGCTGTGACGGTGCCTTGGAGACCTCTTCCTCACCTACACTGCAGCAGTGAGAGGAGAGTTCTTGCACCGAGTTTCTCTCTGGCTTTCTAGAGTACCAGGCTGCGTAGGACGGGGAAGCAGGAGGAAGCAGGAAGGACCCAAGGTTGAGGTTGATGTCCTGTCCTAGGACCTACCGGCCAGGCTATTCTTAAGATTAAATGAGACATGCGTGTAAAATTGATAGCACGAAACTGGCTCCTCCTACTCAGCACATGTTATACCATCATTATTATTGGCTGTGTCCTTGGGTCATTTGTGCTCTGTCCTTGGGTCATAAGTGCTCTGAGTCTCAGTTTCTTCATCCGCAGATCCAGAATGCATGAATCCTAACTTCATCACTGTTAGGTTGTAAGGACAAGGGCACGCACTGAGTGTGGGTGCAGAGTCCGTCCTCACTATCTGTTGGTTCTCTTTTCTGAAGAGCCCGAAAGTGTAGCCCCAGAAGTGTAGCTCTTCTGGGCTGGCTCCAAAAATGTTGCCACGTAACCACGTCATTGGTAGGATGTCAGCGGGAAGCAACTTTATTTCATTATTTATTTTTACTTTGTCCTGGAGCCTTTTCTGTCTGATGTTCTGGTTGCCAGAAGGCTGGTGGTGGGTTGGGGTGGGGTGGGAGGGTGGGGAGGTAGGCAAAAATAGGTGAAGGGGCTTTAGAGGTACGAATTTCCTGTTATGAAGTGAATAAGTCATAGGGTTAAAAAGTACAGCATAGAGAAATGTAGTCAATAATATTGTAATAACTTTGGTGACCCATGGTAACTATACTTATTTTGGTGAACATTTCATAATGTATATAATTGTCAAATCATTATATTGTATACTTGAAACTAATATAATATTATTTGTCAACTGTACTTCAATTAAAAATTTTAAGAAATGAAAAAGAACAAGCTCAGTTTTGTTCCATTTATTTCAAGAGGGAATAAAAGCCTGACCTACACATTAAAATTTATAAGACATAAATAAGAAAGTGATTATTCTAGTTACAAAACACACATCTTAAATTCTTTAAGTTATAAATTCTAGGTCTTAATTAAAAGTTTGTTTAAATATCATTAATTATTTCACAGAGGCCAGAGAAATAACTAAATTAAAAATTTCTCTCAGGAGACATGCCTAAGAAGATCAATAAGAAACTTGAAAAATCTCTAGAGTAGAAGGGACATGTAAGTCAGGAGAAATAAAATGCATTTCTTTTAAAAGGCCCATATATTTAGAAAAACCATATATACGGGATGCCTGATTCAGGCATCCCGTGTATATATCCCTGAGTCAGGCATCCCGTATATATGGTTACCTCAGTCAGTTATAGGTCTGCCTTTGGCTTAGGTCATGATCCTGGGGTCCTGGGTTCGAGCCTCTCATCAGGCTCGGCTCTCTGCTCAGTGGGGAGCCTGCTTGTCCTCTCTCTCTGTCAAATAAAATTAAAAAATCTTTACAAAATATTTTTAAAAAGGAAAGAAAAACCCTATATATCTTATGTAGGTAGATTAGTATAGTTTTTCTCCTAAACATTATGATGGGGTGAGAAAAAAACCTTACTAAATGATGCAATCTTACTTCCCCATGCCTTACCATGCAATCTACTATGGCCATTTGTTCACTGACCATCACTCCATCACCCTTTCAAAATTCCTGACATAACACATACCACTTTCTGATTTATCCGGTCTTCCTTACCCCCAGATAAACTGTACTTTTTTTTTTTTTAAGATTTTATTTATTTATTTGACATAGAGAGAGATCACAAGTAGGCAGAGAGAGAGAGAGCAGGGGAAACAGGCTCCCTGCTGAGCAGAGAGCCGGGTGCGGGGCTGGATTCCAGGACCCTGGGATCATAACCTTGAGCCGAAGGCAGAAGCTTTAACCCACTGAGCCACCCAGGCACCCGTACGTTTTTGTTTAGTAGAGTTTTGCCAAAGCCTAGAATAGTGGTTGGCCCACAGAAGCTGTTCAATGAGCATTTGTTAGATGAGCAAATGGAGTTAATGCTTATCCTTACTAGACTTCTTGATTTATCTTCAAACCTTTATCGAATTCTCACCACCTATTTAGTATTGTGCTACACGCTGAAATTTCAAGATGAATGAATAACAATCCCTGCATGGAAGGAGCTACACATTTAAACAAGTACTGACAATATGTTGGGAGGAACATATGTTTGGGAAAGTCATTTTGTCTCTCTGGGCTTTAATCTTTTCTGGTATAAGGTAGGAGTATCAAACCAGATGATCTTAATAGCTTTTCTCATCTTATGAAATATGTATTGTGTGTATGATGTGTGCACACAAATGTTCCTTACTTATTGTTTCCACACTGAAAGAAATGAGTGCCAGGAACTGGGAATAGGCTGGTTGTTGGTTTGTGATCAGTAAGGAGCCTGGGCCCCGCAAAACTGCAGATGTTTCAGGAAAACCAATCTCTAGTTTTAATCCAGATGTAATCCAATCCAGGGGTAAGCCGATTAGAAGAAACTTTTGTGATAAGTGCAATATAATGATAAGTCCAAATAAGTATAGGAAAAGAAACTGAAGTTTATTGGTTAACATTTAATTGGTAATTTTTGTTCGTCTTTTAAGTATACAAGAAATCTATGAATCTACAATCAACATAAAAGTATAGGAAAAAAGCAAAAAAAGACCTTTTTTTCTTTCGATTTTTGAATAGCATTTAATGGATGATGCGGTGTATTTGTCTTCCTTGCTGCAAAACAATATTACCCGAAGCTTAATGGCTTGAATCAAACACACATCTATTGTGTCCCAATTTCTGTGGGTCAGCAGTCCAGGCGAGGCTTGACAGGGCTGCTGCTCTGTCTCTCACAAGACGGCAATCAAGGTGTGAGCTCTGATAGTGGGTAAACACCAACACACCACTGGTCCCAGCTTTCCTGGGGCTGAAGCCCTAGTGACACTAAATGCAGGATATACTATCACAGGTGAGAGGACACAGAGTGGTCCCTCCGGTGAGGACGCTGGCTGCTGTGAATGGTCATGTAGAGCACAGGGTGACAAAGGACATGATGGGCATCCAAGCTACAACTAGGCCAGGCTCCGTCTTGTTCTCTCTACATCTGCTACTCTCCCTCTTCCTCCTTCTTTTGCAGAAGGCCTTCTTCACTACCATCTCCCACTTCCTGTCCTGAATTGAGGATTTTCTGTGTAGCCTTCCAGATGTTTTTCTGTGTACATATATCCGTGCCTGTGAAAATATGTAGGTTCTTCTGGGGAGTTTTATATTGTATATGTTTTCTGATTTTTGCTTTTTTCCCCACATAGAAACATATTTTGGGAACCCACAAGGGTAAATAGATCCATCTCATGCTTGTTATCTATGGTATTATACTCAAAGTAGCTGTATCATTAGCCATTTTTCTATCGAGGGATATAAAGGTTGTTTGCTATTCACTTTCTCAAACAATGTTTCAGTGATGATTGATTATACAGGTATCTTGTGCCTGTTTCTGAAGAATGGATGCCTTGAAGTGATCAAAGGGAAGGCATCTTTAAAATTTTAGAGGATACTGGGGCACCTGGGTGGCTCAGTGGGTTAAGCCTCTGCCTTTGGCTCAGGTCATGATCCCAGGGTCCTGGGATCGAGCCCTGCATCGGGCTTTCTGCTCAGTGGGGAGCCTGCTTCCTCCCCTCTCTCTGCCTGCCTCTCTGCCTACTTGTGATCTCTCTCTGTCAAATAAATAAATAAAATCTTTAAAAAAATTTTTAGAAGATACTGTCTTATGACCCTCCCAAAAGACTATGCTAATCTGCATCTCCACTACTGGATATAACAGTACCCATTTGTTTATACTCCAGCCAACCCTAGATACCATCAGTCTTTTACATTTATAGATTAAAATTTCAATCATATTTCTGTTCTAATTTATGTTTAGTTTGGAGTCTTCTGATCCTTAGCAAGGCAAAACATCTTTCTATTTATTTGGCTATTTATTTGGTATTTATTGGCTAGCTATATAAATTTTTTTTTATAAATATAGTTTCTTTTTTTTTTTTTAAGATTTTATTTATTTATTTGACAGAGGAAGACACAGCAAGAGAGGGAACACAAGCAGAGGGAGAGGGAGAAGCAGGCCTCCCTAAGCAGGGAGTCTGATGTGGGGTTCAATCCCAGGACCCTGGGATCACGACCTGAGCCAAAGGCAGATGCTTAACAACTGAGCCACCCAGGTGCCCCTATCGGCTATCTATATAATTCTTCACTGAATTCCTTCTTTCATCATTTCCTCTTTTTCTGTTGGGCAGGTTATGTTTTATTGATTTTTAAAAACTCTTAAAATTTTATTACTATTAATCTTTTACACATTATATATGTTGGAAAGATTTCCTTTGGCTTATTGCTTATTTTTATTTTCAAACATATTACTTGCTACTCAAAAGTGATGAGGTAGTAGGGAAGAGTGGCTCAAATGATCTCGCTGTTTAGTATGACAAGATATTCTGGGTTCATCTTGTATATTTCCTTCCCTGGACCCAGAATCAACCATTTCTCTAAGGCAGCTTTATAAATAATAAAACTGATGCTTGTTTTATTAGCTCTTTCTTGCTCTTTGTATTTTTTCCTTTTAAAATTATTTTGTAGTAAAACAGAGAAAACCACATAAAACAAATACAGTTAGTGAACTTTGTGGACACCTTTGTGACCATCACCCAAGATCAAGAAATACAACATGTGCCTCCCATATGCATGGACCCAATTACAACCACCTCCTTCCAACAACAACAACAACAACAACAACAACATTATACTACTATTACCACCTTGTTGAATTAAAAAAAAAATCGTTTTTGAGGTGCCTGGGTGACGC
Source organism: Mustela nigripes (assembly GCF_022355385.1). NCBI lineage: Eukaryota > Metazoa > Chordata > Mammalia > Carnivora > Mustelidae > Mustela > Mustela nigripes. Next base: position 132,406,258 of record NC_081568.1, on the reverse strand, counting down.
AGTTTGGTTAAGCATCTGCCTTTGGCTAAGGTATGATCTCAGGGTCTTGGGATCGAGATCTGCTTCAGCCTCCCTGCTCAGCTGCTCACTGGGGAGACTGCTTCTGCCTCTATGTCTGCCCTGTCACCCCTGCTCGTGTTCTCTATCTCTATCTCAAACAAATAAACCTTTAAAAAAATAACATTAGTATGCATTGCTAGACTCTGTAATTTAGTCATGCCAGCTTTTTAAGAAACTGGATATATCATTCAAATTTTTTAATCCACAAATCCCATCTTCAGTTTTTGCTTTTTCTTACCACTTCATCTGTGGAAAGAGCTGATTTGTCTGACCTGTAGAATTTCCCACAGTCCAGATCCTAAGTGATTGCATGCTCATGGTGCCTTTGAATACATGTTTCTATCTTCTATGTTTCTTATAAATTGACAGCTGGATCCAAAGCTTAGAAATCTGGAACTAGTCAGAAATCCAGCTCAGTCCCCTTGATGGGACTATTCATGGGGCTGTATTCTGTCATCAAGAGGCATATGATATTTGGTTGTCTCTTTTTTCTGATGGTAATAACCACTGGTACTTATGCCTAGATCCATTAATACATTGAAGGTTGCCAAACGATAGTATTCAATTTTATGATTTATTTTCCATTTATTAGCTGAAATACTAATATAAAGAGATGCTTTCCTTCATGTACTACTTGATTATCCAGTGATGTACTTTGTACAGCAAAGGAATCCTTAATACTTGATTCTTTCCATTTATTTAACATTTTTTTCAGATAAAGGTTTTGCTCCCTACCATCTTCCAAAGGTATCAGATTCTTTTTTTTTCAGATTCATTTTAAATATTATCGCGAACTAATGGGTTTAAGTATATTTGATGGGTTTCAATCCACTGTAATTTCTCTCCTCATGAAGTTCAAATTTTCCTAATTGTGGCCAGTGAGAGCCTCTGCAAATTGCCTTTGGTGTCCTTTGATATGACCCTAGTCTTAGATCACAACCTTGTTATTTGGAACGGGCATTAATTTTCTATGGCTGCTATAAAAATTACTACAAATTTGGTGGTTCTAAACAACACATAATTATTTTTTTTAATAGTTCCGAGGTCAGAAGTCTAATTTTTTTTTTTTTTTTACTGGATCAAAATAAAAATGTCAGTAGGGTGATTCTCTCTCCAGTGGCTCTTTTGGAGAACCACATTTTCTTGCCTTTTCCAGCTTCTAGAGGAATTCCTTGTATTCCACGGCTTGTGTCCCCTTCTGCCTGCTTCAAAGCCAGTAGTATGTCATCTTGCTTCAGTTTGCACATTACCTTCTCTCTTCTGTATCTAATTTCCCTCTTACAAGGACATTTTAAGTTATATTTAAGGTCCTCATAGGTAATCCAGGTTAATCTCCCCATCTCAAAAATTTTAACTTAGTCCTTCTTGCAAAGTCTCTTTTGTCATATGAGGTAACAACCACAGGTTCCAGGGATTAAGACTAGATATTTTGTTTTTAACTTTTTGAGGAACCTCTATACTGTTTTCAACATGGTTACACCAGTTTGCATTCCCACTAGTGGTGCACAAGGATTCCTTTTCCTCCACATTCTTTTCTTTTTTTTTTTTTTTAATTTAATTTAATTTTATTTTTTTTAAGTATAATTTTTTATTTTTTATAAACATATATTTTTATCCCCAGGGGTACAGGTCTGTGAATCACCAGGTTTACACACTTCACAGCACTCACCAAAGCACATACCCTCCCCAATGTCCATAATACCACCCTCTTCTCCCAAACCCCCTCCCCCCCAGCAACCCTCAGTTTGTTTTGTGAGGTTAAGAGT
>NC_081568.1:132392218-132404032 GCF_022355385.1 Mustela nigripes | reverse complement strand
TTTTTTGGTGGGATCCTTGTCTGGTTTGGGGATCAAGGTGATGCTGGCCTCATAAAATGAGTTTGGAAGTTTCCTCCACATTCTTGTTAGCACTTGTTGGTTCTAGTGCTGTTTGACTTTAGCCATTCTGACACGTGTAAGGTGATATTGCACTGTGGTTTTGATTTGCATTTATCTGATGATGAGTAACGTTGAGCATCTTTTCACAGGGTCTCTTGGTCATCTGGACGTCTTCTTTGGAGAAATGTCTGTTCATGTCTTTTGCCCATTTTTTAATTGGATTGTGTGTGTGTGTGTGTGTGTGTGTGTGTGTTGAGTTGTATGAGTTCTTTATATATTCTGGATATTAACCCTTTATTGGGTATGTCATTTGCAAATATCTTCTCCCATTTAATAGGTTGTCTTTAGTTTTGTTGATTGTTTTCCTTCATTGTATAAAAGCTTTTAAAAAATATTTATTTATTTATGTGAGTGAGAAAGAATGAGTGGGGGGAGAGAGAAGGAGAGAGAATCCTCAAGCAGACTCCCTATATTGTGTGGGGCCTGACATGGCACTGGATCCCAGGACCTTGAGATCAAGACCTGAGCTGAAATCAAGAGTCAGATGCTTAAATAGATGAGCCACCCAGGCACCCCTGTATAAAGCTTTTTATTTTGGTGTAGTCCCAATAGTTTATTTTTGTTTTTATTTTCCTTGCCTCACAGGACATGTATCTAGAAAAATGTTGCTTCAGCCAGAGGAATTACTGCTTGTGTTTGTGTTTTCTTTTCCTTTTTTATAAGATTTTATTTATTTATTTGAGAGATTGACAGTGAGAGAGAGCATGAGTGAAGAGAAGGGCAGAGAGAGAAGCAGACTCCCCGTGGAGCTGGGAGCCCGATGCGGGACTCGATCCTAGGCCTCTGGGATCATGACCTGAGCCGAAGGCAGTTGTCCAACCAACTGAGTCACCCAGGCGTCCCACTGCTTGTGTTTTCTTCTAGGATTTTTATGGTTTCAGGTCTCACATTTAGATCTTTAATCCATTTTGAGTTTATTTTGTATATGGTACAAGAAAGTGGTCCAATTTCACTCTTTTGCATGCAGCTGTCCCATTTTCCCAACCCCATTTGTTGAAGAGACTTTTTCCTCATTGCATATTCTTGCATCTTTTGTTGAAGATTAATTGACCATATAATCATGGTGGTTTTTTTTTTAAAGATTTTATTTATTTACTTGACACAGATAGAGAGATCACAAGTAGGCAGAAAGGCAAGCAGAGAGAGAGGGGGAAGCAGGATTCCCACCCAGCAGAGAGCCAGATGCAGGGCTCGATCCCAGGACCCTGGGATCATGACCTGAGCCAAAAGCAGAGGTTTTAACCCACTGAGCCACCCAGGCGCCCCATAATCATGGGTTTGTTTCTGGGCTTTCTATCCTGTTCTGTTGGTCTGTGTGTCTATTTTTATGCCAGTGCCCTACTGTTTTGATTACTACAGCTTTGTAGTCTAACTTAAAATCTGGAATTGTGATACTTGCAGCTTTGTTTTTATTTTTCAAGATTGTTTTGGCTATTCAGTTCTTTTGTGGTTTCATATAAATTTTAGGGTTATTTGGTCTAGTTCTGTGAAGTACACTTATCCTGTTGAGTCATGAGTCATGTATAGAATTCTTGAATCACTATATTGTACACCTAAAACTAATATAACACTCTATGTTAGCTATATTAGAATTAAAATAAAAAACTTAACACAAAATCCTAGATATTTGGGGGAGTCATTTTTCAATGTATCCCACTATGACAAGTTATTCCAAAGCCATCTGTCTACTACATTTCCTGTCTGGAGCTAGAATCAACTCTTTCTCCAAGTACCTCCAATTTATTTCAGTAAGAAGTGGTATTTCAGGGTCATAATCTGGGATAAGAGATGCTCATTGTTATGAATTCATCATGGTTTCTAGGACATTTCAGGGGCCTGAATCCATTTTGATACTTCCAGTTCAAATTCAAGACATTAGGGCTTTTGCTTGACAACTTCTAGTATACCTCTGAGTCTCCTGTCTTCCACACTGAGTTCCTAAGGAATGATTCTCGAAGGCACAGATGATGACAAAATTGGAACATATGCTATACAGTCTAATGTCAGAATGATGATGCTAATACTACACCATGAATATGATTTTGAAAGCAGTGTTTAAATAGATGTTCTCCCCATTCTCCTTCATTTTAAAAAAGTGGTTTTGTTTGATTTTTGCCAAATCACATAGCCATGGCATACTTTAATTTCTCCTCCTTAGTTTTTAGTCATAATTCTACAAAAGTATTCACACCCAAAGCTAATGTAGATGTCTTTTTAGATTTTTAGATTATACAAAATTCTTCAGGGTGTTGGAAATAATATTCTATGAATACTTTCATGTTGATAGCATCATGGATGTGACTTTTGTACTTGAAAGTCAGTTTTATTAGATAAAATACCTAGGTGTGTACCTTCTTTCCTTGAATAATATGTAATACTTTTTTTTCCCCTCTTCTGGTGTAAAGATTTGGTGAGAATTTGATTGTAATCTAACTTTTTCCTTTAAAAGTTATTTTCTCTTTTTGCCTAGATCCTCAAGTAATTTTTTTTCTTTAAAGTCTAATAATTTTATAAGAATGTGTCTTGAAGTTGGTCATTATGAGTTATAGCATCAATCTTTTTATCTTTATTTATTTATTTTGGGGTGGGGGGAGGAGCAGGGAGAGAGAGAGAATCTTAAGCATGGAGCCTGATGCAGAGCTTGATCCCACAATCCTGAGATCATGATCTGAGCCAAAATCGAGTCAGACACTTAACTGACTGAGCCATCCAGGCTCCTCAATCTTTTTATTTTTAATTCAGGGAAGTTTTCTGGAAATATATACTTTCATATTTATTATGTTCTCTTGTTTGGTTTTACTATTCAAGGAATCTTGTTATTTACATGCTGGCTCTTTTTTGCTTATCTTCAGTATTTGTTACTTTCTAACTGCCTTTATTTCTTTTCTCCTTTAACCCATATCCTTAAGATATTATGCGTTGTGTTTATTTGTTCTTGTATTTCTTCTGGTTCAGACTTTATTTTAATTTATTTTGATTTTCTTTTTTTTCTTTCTTTCTTTTCTTTTCTTTTCTTTTTTTTTTTTTTTTTGAGAGAAAGAGAGGGTGTGAGTAGGAATGGGGGCGGGGGGGGGGGGATAGTGGGGAGGGACAGAAGGAGACGGAGAGAGATCATTTTAAGCAGACTCTATGCCCAGCATGGAGCCAGACAAGGCTTAATCTCCTGACCCTGAGACCATGCATGACCTGAGCTGAAATCAAGAATCTGAGGCCACCCAGGTGCACCTAGTCTTCATTTCTAAAATGATTTTTTTTCCTTTTTATATTTTTTCTTTTTTAAAGACCTATTTATTTGAGAGAGAGACACAGTGAGAGAGGGAACACAAGCAGGGAGAGTGCGAGAGGGAGAAGCAGGCTTTCCGCTGAGCAGGGAACCCGATGCAGGGCTCGATCCCAGGACTCCTGACCCAAGCTGAAGGCAGACGCCCAATGACTGAGCCACCCTGGTGCCCCATTTTTCCCTTATTTTTAATTCTTTCCTTAAATCTTTCAACCTCTTTTTGAGTTTTTAAATTTCTGAATTGTGTTGTTCTTTTATTTTTTTTTTTATTTTTTTTTTTTTAAAGATTTTATTTATTTATTTGTCAGAGAGAGAGTGAGTGAGAGCGAGCACAGGTAGACAGAGTGGAAGGAAGAGTCAGAGGGAGAAGCAGGCTCCCTGTGGAGCAAGGAGCCCGATGTGGGACTCGATCCCAGGACGCTGGGATCATGACCTGAGCCGAAGGCAGCTGCTTAACCAACTGAGCCACCCAGGCGTCCCTGTGTTGTTCTTTTAAAACTTACATAGTTTTCTTAATTTTTAGCTTAATTTCATCTAGAAGGTCATTATTGGATCTGTTCTGTGGTCATTTGGGGGGGCATGTTTTAATTGTCTAGAGGGATGCTATTCTGTTTTTCTCTCTCTCTCTCTCTCTTTTTTTTTTTTTTTGTTACTGCATTGGGGTTGACTTAGATATTTTCCTTTTGCTCATATTTGTGTGAAACCAATTTTCTTAAACTTTTCAAAGATGTGGCTCAAGATCGCTTTCTTAATTTCTTGATGCTCCCAATTCTGTTTTTGTTTTGTTTTGTTTTGTTTTTTAAGTATTAAAATACATAATAACTTACTTTTTGAGATTTCCTGGCTCTCTACCTTCTCTACTTATCTGGACTGTGTCTTTCATTTGTCTCTATTGTTCAAATTCTCACTGAATTTTTATTTCACTGGAAGAAGTTTCTCCCAAATGTGGTGTTCTCACTTGAAAGGGAGTTCTGGTTGTTTCATTTTAACACCTCACGTGGGCCAGACTGCGTCTATCTTTTTCGACTTTACCAAGGGCCCCTTGCGATCATCCACGATTAGATCGGACAAAATACTTTACAGTTTCTGATGCTGTTGTCAGATCAGCTGGTCTTACTTTCTAGGAATTCCTGTGCAATGTTTTGCTCTTTCATTTGCAGACCCATCAGACATACCCTGGCTTCTCTCTGTCTTCTCCTGTCCAGGCACTGATGCCATGTGGATCTTCTGGATGTTGCTAGTTTATTGTTACCTGCTTCTATCTGTAGATCTGTGGGGCTGTCTTGTCAGCTGGTTCTGATGCAAAAGTTGTTTTGTTTTCCCATCTAGTTGATTGCTGTTTTATGTAGAGATTCAAGGAGATTCTTCAGAAAAGCATTTTAATGTATAAACATGAAGAGATAGCCCCAGTGAAATAACAAATTGGATTCTTTTATAAATAATACATGATGTTATTCTTCTCTTTTTAAAATGAAGTGTTGTGATTCAATGGCAAAAATGTTTAATACTTTATTTCCCAACCCAATATACAGTAACAACTGATGCTTAAACATTTCTTTCATTAAGTTTGATCTGCTGTAGAATTTTGTAACATATCAATTAATTTTATATATTCTAATAATTATTCCCTTCTATCACTTATTATTTCACCTTTCCCATCCTCAGAACCTCAACACAATAAGACAAATATAAAAACATGTAATTATACCATTGACTCTTTGAGGTAATGTGTAGTAACCATATTTATATATGGTTATAACATATAGTTATGTTTGATTTCTGTACATGCACACTATTTAATAATACTTGCTAGCTGATATCAGAGCTCTACTGAAAAATAAATAAATAATTAAAGATAATTTCGCAAGAGCTTTATAATGTTAATTTATAAATAATACCTTTTTATGAAAATTAATTAAATTTAAAGACTAAGAGTGAATGTACTAAATGGTCGATTTATAGTCCAACTTCTGGAGAATTGTGTGTACAACATAGCCCATTTGCCACAAAACTGACATGAATAATCTATTTTCAGCCTCCCCAAGGGTCTTTATATCAGTTGCCAAGTTTTTTTGAAAAATTCATAGAAATCAAACTATGACAAGTTGTGGAATTTTAGTTCACTCCTGATTTCTTAGAAGGTGTTGGATATTAATTTCTAGTATAATGTGATACAAATAAGGAAAATCCATATTTCTGCTCTTTGTGTGAATTTTCTAGCCCCATAGTTCACTGCTTCCTGTGTCTTGGGAAGCATATGTTATCTTCAGAACAGCAGAATAGTCATGGTAGATATTGGCCATTGTCCCAAGTGTGAGCTAGAAATTGGTAGTTCTTTGTTTATAGGGATTTGTTCTTCTAAAATTATATTTTTAGGGGCACCTGGGTTGTTCAGTCAGTTAAGTGTCTGCCTTTGGCTCAGGTCACGATCCCAGGATACTGGGATCGAGCCCCAGGTCAGGCTCCCTGCTCAGCAGGGAGTCTGCTTGTCCCTCTCCCTCTGCCCCTCCCCCTGCTTCTGCTCTCTCTTTCTCTCAAATAAAGGGACAAAATATTTAAAAAGAAATAAAACTATACTTTTATCTTCTATACACAAATTTTCAGGTCAATTAATAGAGTTGAAAGTTGTAAGATGATAAGAAATAATAAGATTGTATAAATATTATGATTGTTGGGCGCCTGGGTGGCTCAGTGGGTTAAGCCTCTGTCTTCAGCTCAGGTCATGATCACAGGGTCCTGGGATCGGGCCCCACATCTGACTCTGCTCGGCAGAGAGCCTGCTTCCCCCTCTATCTCTGCCTGCCTCTCTGCCTTCTTGTGATCTCCCTCTGTCTGTGTCAAATAAATAAAGTCTTTAAAAATAAAAAAATAATTCTGATCAAGAAGTTCTCTGTTTGCTAGAGGCCTCTTAGAAGTGCCCTGTCACCATCTCTTAAGGCTGCATCTGGCAGGAGCAGTTGCTGCCAACCCTATCTTGCCAGCTCCACTGATTCTGGACCTTCTAACTGCTGACCAGTCCTGATGTGCACATTGTAAATGGCTTCAGCTTCTAGTCCTACAGTCTTTCTGAATTAGCTCAGTGATTCTTCCAGCTGCTGGGAAGATGGTCCTGTCAGCAGAACATTGTGTTCAGAGTGGCTTGATCTGTGTGCCCTACTTCCTTCCCCTCAGGACAGTGAATTCACACTGCATACTCTTTGCACAGCTTTCTGCTACATGCAGAAAAGTTGGCTTGGAAACTCTGTGTGAACAACTAAATATATATATATATATATATCTGTGTATTTGTGTATTTGTGTTTACATATATGTACATATGTTTATTTCCATGCACATACATATACATATACATATACACACACACATATATACATATAAGTAGTTTAAGTATTCATGTAATTTTGTGTTATGCAGGGAAAAATCTCACTGTAATTCATTGCTAACTATATCTGCATGGCCTCTGTTTATTTCAGGCATAATTATTTATCCTCATTAATTTTTTGGTATAGTAAGCAACAGAGTAGCTGAATCACTTAGGTTTCCAAAAAGAAATAAATTACAAATACACAGGAAATTTGAAGGGGGACTAATTCTAAATTTGTGAGTGGGATATAGGGGACCCACATGGGTAGCAAAACCCATAGCTAGGAACAGTGAGGGTGTTGTCATGCTTAGGCTAGAAGGAATGGGAGATGGAGAGGTTTTTGAAAGCCAGAAGGATGAGAGTATAGGGCATGCTGCCTTGAGACAACCAATGACTTTCTTTTGAGGATCACAGCCATATGTAGGTGACTTTTGAAGAAGAGAATTAGGGGAATAATACCCCGGCCTTGTTCTTTCCTCTTTATTTTCTGCCTGAACATGCCCATTGGCTGAACCCAACCAGAAGCTGAATTGCATGAAACCCTGTTGGGTAAGAGCAAGGTGGGAAGGAGAGAGAAGGGATCTGCATTAAGCAAATAGAAAATATCCAGTATATTAGCTAGTTGTGTCATTAGAATAGAATTGTCTCAGGCTAAGCATGTATCCTGATGTTATATGATACCTCTTGTGGCTTATACACATGTCATCTTGATTTAAGAATATCTCCTTCCCACTAACAGAAAAAGGCCTCTTCTTACCCATGTTTATGCTACTAATTTTTTATTATTTTTATTTTTTATTCCCATGATCTCTCTCCTTCAAGTAGTACTCATTAAAAAATAAACCAACATGTTTAAAAATGAAAGGCAAGAGATGCCTGGGTGGCTCAGTTGGTTGGACAACTGCCTTTAGCTCAGGTCATGATCCCGGAGTTCCGGAATCGAGTCTTGCATCAGGCTCCCAGCTCTACGGGGAGTCTGCTTCTACCTCCGACCTTCTCCTTGCTCATGCTCTCTCTCACTGTCTCTCTCTCAAATAAATGAATAAAAACTTAAAAAAAAAATGAAAGGCAAACTGAAAAAAACCCACTATTAGTCTATGTAAATAATCAAGAGGGCTTTTTAAAGCCACTTATTTATTATTATGCTCACATATGTGTGCAGTCAAATATGTTGTAAATATTTAACAAATAGCAAATATGTTATTATAGATTTGACATGATAACACTAAGCCCCAAATCATCTTTGGTGGCAATAATGACGAGATCAAAAAGACCATCCACCTGTTATCATGATGATTGATTATATATATGTATTAGTCAAGACAGGTTAGATTACGTAGCTGTAACAAATCCCTGAAATTTCAGCGGCTTAAAACATTATTAAAAGACATTCTTAAAAAAGAATACACCCAAAGAGCCCAGCAGGAGATTTCTGCTCTTCACATTCAGGGACCCTTGATGTTGCTATTTTATAATGTATTTATATGATCAATACAACAGGTGGAGAGCTCTGGAGGTCTCAGGTCTCATTAAATATTTCAGCCTGGAAGAAGCACCCAGCACTTCGCCCTAACATTGACCATAATTAGTTATTAGGCCCTGCTCGGTCACGAATGTGCCAGGAGCTGTAGTCTTCTCTGTCCTGGAGGAAGAATGGAATATTAGTGAGCCCTGACAATGTCTACTACCTTACTAGATTCCTTTTTGTCCTAACTTGAATGAGATTAAGACATCTTATGAATTAACATCTTTTCTCTTTTGTACGTTCTCTATTGATACTCAACCATGACCGCTTCTTAATTTTAACCCTTAAACAGCTGGTACCAGGATTTTTTTCTTTTTCAGTTCAGCTGTGGCAGTTTTGCTCATAGGGGAGTCCTCGTTTTGAATTTTGCATCTGTCTTAAGATGATCATATACCTCACTTGAAGCTCAGTCTAGAAGCAGAGTACCAAAGACAAAGGTATTTCCTAAATGCATGAATGAGGTCTAAATGAAAGCGACTCTGATATACAATTCTCTAGCAACTGTAAGAGATGCCATTTAGAAGATGAGAAAGGGGGGCGCCTGGGTGGCTCAGTGGGTTAAGCAGCTGCCTTCAGCTCAGGTCATGATCTCAGGGTCCTGGGATCAAGCGCCCACATCAGGCTCTTTGCTCTGCAGGGAGCCTGCTTCCCCCTCTCTCTGCCTGCCTCTCTGCCTACTTGGGATTTCTGTCTGTCAAATAAATAAATAAAATCTTAAAAAAAAGGAAAGATGAGAAAGATGTGAAGAAGCAAGCTGTTTCTTTTCTTCGTGGAGGACACTGAGGGGCATCCAAGGTGTGCATGGGTCCATCCAATAGACACATCCCAAAACCATTTCCAATTACAGAAGATGAGTTGGTGTTGACTTTAATTTCTGTTAGTCATCTCTGATGCTAAGAGAACTAATAAGATAATAGGAAGAAAAAAATGCCTCAAGGAAGTTTGACTCTCTGTTGAGAGTTGGTTACTAAACTATATTTTTCCAAGTTCCTTTCTTCATTTTTATTATTGCCTACACTGCAAATTTAAACATAGAGAAGCATACAAATGGATATGTAAACAACCATTTAATATATTGTTTATTATGTAGAAGTCAATACTAAATTGAATTTTTATGGTGCTGAGCCGGTGTTAGGAAAGATTAAAAATTTTTAGTTCAAAAGGTGAAAACCCTTCTCTTCACTCTTCTGAGCAAGGATAACAACTTCTAGGAGGCCCTTAGCTGATAAGACAATTCCAAAGTATTAATAAGGAGCAGGCTTGTCCAAGTTAGTTCTTTGATTTTTAGTTTTATTGGAAACATCACAAACTATCTTGATATAAACAACTTTCTGTTGCTTCCCCACCAGAATTCTTAGATTGCTGACTTGGCAAAGCGCAAGCATTTTCATTCCTTTCAGATCATTGTTTATGTAAATCAGCACCAGCTTTCCAAAGTTTCTTGCCTAATGACTCTTAAAATCAACAATCTGAGTACCATGGGGGAGATGGATTGTGTCAGTGTTGGGTGTTACTGGGTAAAGCTTTGATGGAGACCATTCCCTTCTCCCCTGTTTTTGCAGTGCAGGAACAGAGGGGACGGAATGGTCACAACTGGCATGGAAATCAAAAGTCCTATCTGTGGAGTCTCTAGATATGTACTTGGCAGGAAAAAAGTGGCAGAGAAACAAACTTGGAAGAAATGCTCTTTCTAAGCTCGCTTGCATTTTCATTATACTTTGACATATTTGATCATTTAAAAAGTAATATAGTGTTTTTATTGAAAAATTAAATGCTACACAAATATTTAACAATGAGTTAAAATTCCCCTATAACCAGCCTAGCCCTTCAGAAGTAACTGCTACTGACAGTTTGTGTAGATTCTTCCAGAGTTTATTTTTTAGTTTTTGAGGGATTCGTCCCTTCCTCCTCCTCCTCCCTTTCCGCCTCTTCTTCCTCTTCCCCTGACTCTTCATCTTCCTCCTTCCTTTCCTTTTCCTCTTCTTATTCCTCTTCCTCACATCCCTTCTCATCCCCCCACTCCTTTCCCTTGCGTGTATGTACTCCAACTTAGTGCATGTGGTGTTGCTGGACCAAAGATTCTGAACTTTCATAATTCTAGTAGATAGCCAATAAATATTTTGTCACTTGATATGTTATTAATTGCTTTATCAAATACAGTTGTATTAACCTACACCTGCCCAGATAGTTATCAATACTGGCTAGTATCAGTCGTGAGTCTTTGTTAACCTTTGTTAATCTTGTTTTAATTTTAATGGATTCAATTACTAGGTTTAACTTCCTTTTATACATTTATTTGTCCATGGTATTTCTTTTAATGACTTGCCTATTTATGTTCTTCTTTTTTATTCATGTTCTTTTTTTTTTCTCTATTGGGTTATTTACTTTTTAAACCTTGATTTTAATATCTATACTTATATTAATATGTTATATATGTATTAGGGATGTTAGACTTTTGTCTTTTCTGAGTATTGTCTGCACTTTCCCCTGATTGCCTCTGTTGTTATTTATGGTACATTTTGCCTCGCAGAACTTTCAGATTTTCATGTGAACCGATCTATTCACTATTTATTTTATTGCTTCTCTGTATCATGTAATGCTTAGAGTGCTTCTTGCATTCTAAGTTTATAACAAAGATTTACCATTGTTTCTTTTAGCTTCTTTGTGAATTTATGTTTTTGCTTTGAATGTAAGTTTTTCATCCTTCTGGAATTTATAACAAGATATAAGGCATGGATTCAATTTAATTATTTTCCAAATTGCTATCCTTTTCCAAATGGCTGGCTCATTGTACAACCTGCCTCTTTCAATAGTCCATTTTCCCCTCCACTGATTTGGAATACCATTCTTATCAAACACTATATTTCCATATAGTTGGGTCTCCTTTGTTGTATTAATTTTGACTATCTATTTCTATGCTGATACTGGATGTTTTTATTACTATAGCTTTATTATATTTGAATATTTAAGAGACCTTCTAGTTTCCTTTGCTTATATTATGGATCCAACTTTAAAAGTACAGTGGGGATATTGATTTTTAAGACCCTGATTTTATACATTAATTTGTTGAAAAACAATACTTTAAAACTCTGAGTCTTTCTATCCAAAAATAAAATTAAAATATGTTTTCAGGTCTTCTTTTATGTCCCTCAGTGGAGTTTTATGCTCTTTTTCTTTGGGGGACTATGCCTTTCTTGTTTAAGCTTCCCCGGAATGTTTTATAGTTTTTGTTTTAATTATAAATATATTTTTCCATTATGTTTTATAAGAAAATAATCTATTGGTTTTTATATATTAATTTTGGATCCAGCTAAATGCTGAATACTTTGTTTTCTGCTAGTACTGGTTGTTTGCTTTGGGTTTTCCAGAGAGATAATCATATAGTTTGTGAACAGTAATGACAGTGTCTTTCTCTAAAAAAAAATGTATATGTATATACATGCACATATGTATATATATAGCTACATATACATGTATGTGTATATATATATATACACACATTTAGCTCTATATATATATATATATA
>NC_081568.1:132378101-132392118 GCF_022355385.1 Mustela nigripes | reverse complement strand
TATATATATATATATATATATATATATATATATATGGATATATATATATATCCATATCTATATAGCTAAATCTTACTCTGGTGCTGTTTTCAGAGTTCTGTCAGAGCAAAGTGAATTTATCATGGTGATATTAGGCATCTTCTTACCCCATTCCTTACTTTAATCATATGTTTTAGTGTAACAATAAGCATGATACTGGCATTTGGATTATATATGCTGTATAGTTAAGTAGCTAAAAAAGTTGATTTTTATTGAAATTTTTAAAAATTAAGAATGAAATTTTTAAGCCAATTCTTATAAAAGGTTAAATTTTATCAAATATATTTTTGCTATCTATTTAGGTTACTATATGGTGAAAATTATTAGTAGAATTATTGATTTTGATCCAACTCTGACTTCCTGGAATGATTAAAATCAGAAAAGTGAAATTAGCCTATATTTTCTTTTTAATAGCTACTTTTATGTGATTACAATGGCAGTAATATGTTATTTTATAAATAGCGAGGGGGCTATTTTTTTTTTTTAATGTGCTCTGGCACAGTTTAAATAGGATGGGAATTTTTTTTCCTTACAGATTTGATACAATTTATTTGTGAAGTTGGGGTTAGGTGATGTTTAGGGAAGTAGCTCTATAAAATGAAAATAACCAATAATAATAAACCTTAAATAATCTGTCAATCTTTTCTTGGTCTTATATTCATGATTTTATAATAAATCTTTTAAAATATTTATTTATTTATCTTTCCTCTTTTAAAAATTTTCTTTATTTTTCATTATGTTCAGTTAGCCAACATATAGTACATCATAAGGTTTTATTGTAGTGTTCAATGATTCATTAGTTGCATATAATACCCAGTGCTCATCCCAACATGTACCCTCCTTCATACCCATAATAAATATTTAATTTGGATTGAATTATGCATTTTACCCTAGTTTAAAAATGTATTAGCTAACAATTGTGCAAATCTGTCCTTAAAATTCTTTTAATTTATGGCATATTTGTGTTTTCCTCTCATTCTCATTCTTGAGTTTGTGGATTTTAAAATATTTATCTAGGTATCAATTTATTTTAAAATATTTAGGTATCAATTTAATTAATTTATTATTTTAGAAATTTCCTCGAGGATGATTTATCAATTCTTTAGCATTTCCATTTTCTAATTCAGTTATCCTATATCCATTGTTACTATTTCATTCTGCTTTCTCTACTTTTGTTTTGTAGTTTGATTTTATTTGATTGATTTGTTTATTTTTAGTGTTTCATAGTTAGCAATACTGGGATTTTAGATTATGAATATTCTTTAATTTTTTCTTTTGTTTCTCTTGGGCCATTTTGAAATTTTTGTATTGAACACTTATTATACCACTATAATTAATATTTATATAGCCTTTCTTTTAAGAATTACAATACTATTACTCTTATTATATTTATATTATATTACTTATGTTATTTTGAGTCATTATATACCATCGGTTCTTTTATAGTGGGTTATCTGCACTAGTGAATTTTTTGTTTTGCATCATCTTTCAATTAGCCCTATTAAGAATTCATGTACTTTTTTTCATTTTATTTTCCTTTCTTTTCAGTGTTCCAGAATTCATTGTTTATGCACCACACCAAGTGCTCCATGCAATACGTGCCTTCCATAAAGAATTCATGTACATTTTATTTTGAAGAAGAGGTTATGGTACATTTATTCCCAAGGTATCGCAAAATACTCCCCCCACCCAACCCCGGCCCTGGGCATGACAGTCTGTTGGCTGGGTGTATAGGTTTTGGATGCCATTCCCTTCCTTTTATCCCTCTGTAGATGTAGTTTTCTCATCTTTTTGGCCTTTGGTGTTGCTGAAGTGGAGACCGAGATTATTCTATTTTTAAGAAACTCTTGTAGGGGATTTGATTCTTCTCAAATACTTACAAGAGTCTTTGTTTTTGAAAGAGAGTAGTATCAGTAGGAAATATGATGATTCTTTAATTGAACACAGTTCATTTATTCATTCTTCATAGAACACAGTTAAGCTTTTTAACATGGACATATAAGTGTTCTTTTAGAAAAGGAATGTTTCAGGGATGCCTGGATGGCTCAGTTGGTTAAGCGGCTGCCTTCAGCTCAGGTCATGATCCCAGCGTCCTGGGATCGAGTCCCACATTGGGCTCCTTGCTCGGCAGGGAGCCTGCTTCTCCCTCTGCCTCTAGCCTGCCACTCTGTCTGCCTGTGCTTGTGCTCTGTATCTCTCTCTAACAAATAAATAAAAATTAAAAAAAAAAAAAAAAGAAAAGGAATGTTTCTTGGATGAGTGGTTTTTACATTCTGTTCTCCTCTTTATGTATTGGCTGCCTTTCAAATTTATTATCTTCACTTCTCTGTTATTTTCTGGAGCTTCCTTTCCATATTACAACCGTGTTTTCCCCAGTGTTTGGTCACCATTTTGCTGCTTTCAGTTTGGTTTTTATTTCTGTAATGATGTTTCCTCCTTAGGCTTTACCTGCTCCTTTTGACCTCTTCCTTAATTGAGACAGCATCTCTCACCTTTGTTTTCTTGCATTTCTTGTCTTTGATCTGATTACATATTTAAGATATTTGGTCTAAAATTTTCTTCTGTTTCCTGGAGTATGCCCATTTCAAAATCTCTTCTTCATCTTTTGTTTGTTGAGTATGTTCCTTTATTTCTATTAAAAAAAACTACTAACAACGATATTTTTCTCTTATTAATTTCTGACTAATGTATCAGTCAGTTAAGTTGCAGTAAAGGAAGCTACTTTAGCGATTTTAAGCACAAAGAATTTACAGCTGGAAAGTTTGTATTATAGCATCATTTGAAGGGCAGGAGAAGAAGGTTCTAGAGTAGGACACCAAAAATGAGTCCCGGAACAGCAGTCCAGAACTGATGTACTATAGGAGTGCTTCCTCTGCTAATGTCAGGAAACTGTCAAAGTAACAGGTGACAATACAGGAAACTGTCAAAGTAACAGATGACAATGGACAAGACTGTCCATTGGTTAGATGTGGTAGTCGGAATCTGTGAATGTTCTCTTCTGATTGCTTCAATTTTCATAATGAAGTTGGAAATAAAATCATGTTCAAGAGAGAATGCAGGAGGAGAAGATGGACATTTTAGATAAAAGGAGAAAAAATAAAATAGCTTCCTAGAAGAGTAGAAAATGAACAGGATAAGAAAGTATATAGTAAGAGCCAGAGAGCATTAAGGGATTGTTTGAGGTTTATGGACACGAATTCAAAGTGAAACCAGTCAAGGTATGTTTATGGGGGGGGGGTAGTGTTTAGGGATGTGTGTGCTAGGAGAGCAGGCAGCCTGCAGCCTTGATGTACTTATTGTCTCTAAACATTTTTCAGATCTGATGAATCATCTGCCTTGAGATGTGTCTGTGTGGGGAGTTGGGGTAGGATATGGGAAAAGAGGACTGCCTTCTAGTTTTGTTTGTTTTAAAGATCAGAACAATGGATTATCACATAAAGTAAAGATGGCACGAACATGGTAACTTCTTCAAACCTGCTTCATTGTTTGTTCTCATTGTATGCAAATATGACTCAAGTGGGTGTTTTTTGTTTTTCTCCATGGTTCACCCTGGTCATTGGTTATATATTTTTTTCTACTTAAGGGATATTCTATTTTCTCTTCAAAAAACAATGAAAACTGTGCTCTGATGAAAATTATAGGAATGGATTTCAGATCTCAAATTTCTCCTGTGGCTGGGTCCAAACTTCATCGTATATGGAAGGTAGATAAATTAAGAGTCTTTGGTATAAATTGTGGTAGTACCCTGCTATTATAGATAAGATTTTTGTATCTAAATAGGTTCATTTTATTTATTTTAATAGATTTGGTATTTTCCCTTTCTACCCAAGGGAAGTTATATTTACTCTTACAAAAAAAAAAAAAAAGGCAAAAACTATACTCTGATGAGGATTATGGAAATGGATTTTGGTTCTCAACATTCTCCTGTGGTTGGGTCCGAATTTCATTGAAATGGAAGAATTAATATTGCATGATACCATCTTCTCCCAAGTCCTTGCTGTGTCTTTTGCTCCTAACTAATATGTAATTGAGAGTCATGGTTTCAAAGGCTTTCATTTATATGTCACTAGAGCATGAGCTGACTAAAATAATTATACTGATGTTGACAAAGAACATGAACAGCTAGGTGATATTGATACCTGCACATATCCATACTGCTCACATTTTTAATGACTTGAGGACAGAGTTCAAAACTTTTTAGTGCATAGCATTATGAATACTGCAATGATTTGGAATATTTTAAATATTTTCAAAATATTTGGAGATTAAAATATTTTGAGATTGTATTTCTCTTCTCTTGCTGTGTAACAAATGACCACAAATTTAGTGGCTTAAAACAATACCTCTGTAATATCTTACCATTCTCTAGGTTAGAAGTTTGGGTTTTCTACTCATAATATCACACAATTGAAATGAAGCTGTTGGCTTAAATGAGTTCTCATTTGTTCATTCTGGAAAACACTATGTTTCTGAATTCATTTTCATTAGCAAAACCCAATTCTTGCAGTGGTAGGACTGGGGTCTCCTTTTCCTTGCTGCCCATCAGCTGGGGGCTGTTCTTAGCTCTGAAAGGCTACCTACGTTCCTTACCATGTCACTCATTTCAACTTCAAAGCCAGTGTGACAGGCTGAATAATGTGCCTCCCTGATTGCCATGTCCCACTCCCTGAAGCCTGTGAATGTGTTACCTTGTATGGCAAGAGACTTTGCAGATGCGTATAAATTAAGGATCTTGAGATGAGGAATTATCATGGACTATCTGGATAGGCCTGAACGTCATCATGAGGGTCCTAATAGCAGAGAAGGCAATAAGAAGACAGGAGAGGAGATTGGAATGATGTAGACAGGAACCAAGGAATTCTGCTGCCTTTAGAAGCTGGAAGAACAAGGTACAAATTATCTCTTGGAGCCTCCAGAAGGAACTGGCCTACTGACACCTTAATGTTTGCCTGATGGGGCACCTGGATGGCTCAGTGGGTTAAGTGTCTGACTCTTGATTTTGACTCAAATCATGATCTCATGGTCATGATCTCATAGTTGTGAGATCGAGCCCCATCCTGGGCTCCCCACTCAGTGTGCAGTCTGCATGGGATTCTCTCTCTTCCTCTGCCCCTTCCCTGACTCATGAATGCCTGTGCTCTCTCTCTCTTTCTCTCAAAATAAATAAATAAAATCTTAAAAATGTTAGCTACTCAAGATTCATTTTGGATTTCTGACCTCTAGAACATAAGGGGATAAATTTTCACTGTTTTAAGCCACTAAATCTGGCATGACTTGTTACAACAGCAATCAGAAATGAATACAGCCAGCAATGGGGAATTTCTCTCTCATTGACTTTCCACTTTGAAGCCCTCTAACTTTCTCTTCTGAGACAAATGGGAGAAAACTCTGTTTTAAAAGGTTAATGAGATTAGGTCCTATCTATCTATGTAATGTCCCTAATTTAGGGTCAGCTGTTTAGGGACCTTAATTACATCTGCAAAAACCTTTCACAATGGCACCTATGTTAGTGTTTTTTTGAATCGCTAGAGAAGATGTGTGCACACTAGATGCCTGGAATCTCAGGGGGCTATCCTATCCACTGCAGAAATGAAAAACTTTAAAAAATATTTTGGACGTTATCTAGGCATTTAAAATAATTTAGACTTCACATTTACTTGGTCTCATGAGTATTAGGAATTTATTAAAAATATTTATTTATTTTTTTAACCAGTTTAGGAGTCCACTGCATTTCTAAATTTACACAGCAAAACATTTCATCTATCAGTTTTTACAACAGTAAAATTGATAGATCTCTCCAAATAGTTTCTTCTCTTGCTTTAGGTTCTCCTTCTGGTCACAAGACCTACTGCTTTACAGTGCATGAATATACAAAGGGAGGTTTCTATGGCTCTAATTTAGTCAAAGGACACACACAATGAACTTGCTGTGGAGACTTGCCTCTGGAGTTTTTCCACTTTTTCCTCCCAGGACAGAATTCCTTGCTGTGTTTTTCTATTCTAGTCCATATATAAGTTTCTCAGCGTTCCTACAACCTATAATCTCCACTTCCTTGATTTATTTAAATTTCTAGTCAAGTACATAGTGTATGATTGATGTTTATTGAACGAATGAATAAATAACAGTTTCTGGTACACTTCCTTTTGTGGGTACTTTGGGGTGTGTTTTGGCCTTTTTACAGTCATGTTTAACTCTGAGCTATCTCAAGGAATTAGATGCTAGGTCTCCTTGTCTGTCTATAATTTATCTATCCTCAAGTATTTTTTCCAAGGTTAATTTTTTTGTTTTTCTTTTTTAAAAATTTTAATTGAATATGTTTATTTAAAAAAAATTTTTTTTTAATTTGACAGAGATCACAAGTAGGAAGAGAGGCAGGCAGAGAGAGGAGGAAGCAGGCTCCCTGTGGAGCAGCGAGCTCCATGTGGGGCTCCATTCCAGGACCCTGGGATCATGACCTGAGCCAAAGGCAGAGGCTTAACCCACTGAGCCACCCAGTCGCCCCTTGAATATACTTCTTAAAGAGCACTGTTTCATTTTCTTCTTGGTGTATTCTTTTGCATGCATGTTTTCTTACCCCAGTGAACTTTTGTGAATGACAGAAAGTAACCAGTGAGAGGAAAATTACCTTCACATGATGTTCCGTTATAGTTTGTAAATTATATTTATCTGATAAACTAGCACTTTATGAGGAAAAAACCTTGTCCTCTATGAAAAATTAAAACACAAGCACAGTTCTTTAATAAACACAGTCTTTTGTGAAACTTTTCTTAATATTCATTCTATGGTGTTTCACATTTTAAATTTCCACTTAAACCAATGGAGGGACACAGGTTAAAAGAATAACATCGCAAGGTTTTTCCAAATGTGCCAAACATTTTTCTTATAGATCTCTTGAATATTTTATAAGGAAAAATTCACAAAAAAGGTGACATTGGGGACTGAAAACATGAAAATTAGGAATAGAAACATCTAAAATGAAAGAATATAGTGAGAGATTTTGCTTTGATGGAGTACTTCAATGCAAACACATTTTCATTTAATGTGAAACCTAATCTTGCTAATTTGCCAAAAGAAAATGTCAAATTAGTGATTAATTTGCTTTCATCAAGATGTTTACTGGAACCTGATTATATCAGCATATATGCAGCAAATGTAATTTCTATATTTATTCACACCCCAGTAATATATCCTTACAAACCTTTTTTTAAAATTAATGTGTAATATATTATTTGCCCCAGGGGTACATACCTTCGCCAATGTCCATAACCCATCCTTGCAAATCTTATCATTATACTAATAGATAAAAGTTAGATGACTTAGTTTAAATTTCCGTTTTACACAGTTGATAATTTTTAATACTAAATCTGTAACTAAATAAGAAAATATGGAAGAAAAACTAATTTATTATTATTATTTTTAAAGATTTTATTTATTTATTTGACAGAGAGAAATCACAAGTAGATGGAGAGGCAGGCAGAGAGAGAGAGGGAAGCAGGCTCCCTGCTGAGCAGAGAGCCCGATGCAGGACTCGATCCCAGCACCCTGAGATCATGACCTGAGCCGAAGGCAGCGGCTTAACCCACTGAGCCACCCAGGCGCCCCCAAAACTAATTTATTATTGATGGTTAACTTGCTAAGTATTTTAAAAAGTCATATTGTGAGAGAATCCTGGGCATGTTTGTTTCAATGTATGTGTGGTACTAATCAGCTGTTACCACAATAACACTGCCTAAGAACTCTAAAACTCCATGACTGACAACAACATGAAATTATTCTCCTGCTCCAAAGGTCCTTGTTTGACTGCAGTTTGATTTAATCCAGAACAATTGGACAATTCTTCTTCAGGCTGCTGGTTAAGGTTATATATGCCTTACGTGTCTTTCACTGTTCTTGGACTGACGTCTGTCCAGAGCACATTCCTGTGACAGAGAGCAGAGACACAGCACCAAACTTAACTGTGCAAACACATTTAAGGCCTCCATGCCCATTATCCTCTAAAGTTCCATTGGCTAAATCTAGTCATGTGGCCAAGCCCTGAATCAGTGGGGCAGGGGAATACAGGACACCCATGGAGGGAAGTGCAGAAGAAGTATTTATTGAACAGTAATCCAAACTATCCTGTGTGTTTTTTCTTTATAATAAATAGTATATAAGAATGGAAGGATTTCAATCCGTGAAATCGTATGCAGATACAGTATACATTAAGCCTTATTTTTATGGCATTCAGTAAGTTAAGTGTAAATTTGACAGTCCTTATTTTAGGACCCAAGATGAACTTTTATGGGCTTAAGCAGCTAGTGACTTCATTTTGGGTTGTTTATTATCATGTATAAAGGTGGGTCAATAGAGTCCAATCATTACTTTTATTCTTATTTTTCCTTTAAGAATAAATTCATCTCTGTCAGAAGAGAAGAAATGGAAGCGATGCTCTGGGAAATTTCTGTACCAGAGCCCACATCAGTCTCTGTTGCTGCTGTCTCAGTGCCCAGCCTAATACTTGGCTCTCACTAGGCTCCCAGTAAATACTCAACTAGCTGATTACCAACTTGCAAGAGGGTCCTCTCAGGTCCCGCCTCTATCTGTGCCTAATTTTGCATTAATACATGCAGTTCCTGAGAATACAAATAATTTTTTTTTATTGTGGCAAAATACAGATGACGTAAAATTTCCTATTTTAAAACATGTTTCATAATGTTGTGCAGCTATCACCACTATCTAGTTCCAGTAGTTCATCATCACCTGAAAAGCAAATGCTGTCCCCACTAAGCATTTACTCTCCATCCCTCTTCCCAAAGCCCCTGGCAACCACTGATCTGTCACTGCCTCTATGTTTTGAACGTTTCCTACAGATGGAATCCTACAATATGTGGCTTCTTGTGTCTAGCTCCTTTCACTTAACATTTTCAAGGTTTATTTATGGTATGTGGCACGTGTTAACACTTCATTCCTTTTTATGGCTGAATCATATTCCATTGTATAGATATACCATATTTTATTTGTCCATGCATCAGTTGCCAAATTAAGGCAAATAATATTTCATATACATGCTCATTGATTTAGACATTATATGATGTTGAATTAATTAACATCAGAGATTTAACTTATTTCCCCCTGTAGAATATATTAGTGGAGAGGAACTCTTTTGTAGCACTTCACTGGAGAGGGAAGAGAAGATAACAGAAAGACTTTCCAGAAAAGTATGATCAACGCTGTGCATGGTGAATTCCCACTGCCCAATTAAGCTGTGATAATGTGATTTATTTTTTTTTTAAACTTCAGCCTAGATTACTATGATCAGATATCATGGTCACTTGACAGCAATTTGGTAGGAAACCAGGAATCAGCAGCTGGTTATTTTAATTGTAACTTTAATCTTGCATCTTTTCCTTATTTGCTGTGACACACGCCTTACTTTTCTCTTTTATGAAATACTAACATCCAAATGGTACTTTCCCACTTCATCCCATGCTTTCTGTGCCAGTGGTACATGTGCTTTCCAACATCTCCTGCTCGCCAGAAATGTTTTAAACCCCAGATCATGTGAGATTCTGATTTAAGATTTAAAAATACTTGCCTCCCTGAAGGTTTATTACCCAATTAGAATCTGAAAGGGGCTGCATGACTATTTCATTATCCATATAGTCTAAGGGGAGTGCCATGGAATTAATTTAAAAGCTTGGGAAAATAAGATATATGAGTAAAATGAAAAGAATTGGCATTATGTAACCTGGAGAAATGAAGGCTGAAATCTTTAATACATGAAGGACTATTATATAGAGGAGGATGAATGGTTTTTCTCTGTCTTCCATGAGAATAGAATAAGAGGAAATGGATTTAAGCTATAGCAGGAAGGATTTAGATTAGAAATAAAAAGCTTTCTAACTCTAGGGAATATAAGGCATCTTATCAGTGTCCTTACTAAACCCCAAAAGGGATTTAAGGAAAAGAAAGTGGAAGTGAAGAATTACTTTTTTGGTTAACATTGTTTATTTAAAGAGAGGTTCCTAAATACCGTTTCTTGTGAATGCTTAGGCAAGGGTGGATACCTACCTGTTTTGTATGGTCTCAGCCCCTAAAAAAAGCCCAGGGTACCACACTGTTCTCTTTCTCCTCTATGGAAGTGTCTAGCATGATGTTCTGCATAGGATCCACTTCATAAAACTTATCAAAATGAATAAGTGCCTCTTCTTAAAGATGAGAAAACCAAGGTAGTATAGTAACCATTGGCTCTAAGCTCAAGCAGCTTGCTGGTTGTAGGATCAAATTCACATTTTAAAATTTATATTTAAATTCATATTTAAATATGAATTTAAACATTTAAATTCATATTTAAGACAAAAATGTAGATTTGAGACAGGAAATAGATTTCTACCTGTTTTGTACCTAGAATACTGGGTGAATGACCCAGAACTGGGCTCAGTTAGTAATCTATGGCTTACAGGTTAAGTGAGCCAATGGCCTGGTTCTAATGAGCCACATATATTCAAGGCTGAGCAGTTTCTTTAAAAAATGATAAAAATAATGTAAGTCAATTATTAATTGACTTAGCATACTTAGCGTTATGCTAAGTCCTGGTGCTAGGCAATGCATATGATCGAAAAGACATCTATGAAATAATGTGGATATAAACTATCCCTTCCTTTTAAGGCATCTGGTAATATTAAGGCCCTAAAATAAGAAGGAAAAACAATGGGAGCAGCTTCGTGTTTCCTCTGAAGGAATCACAGTGCAGGTTTTTAAACTCCAATCTGTGTAGCCAGGTGGACTGACTGGTTCCCTCACCCTCCTCCCTGGATACTGCTTCCAGCGTGTGCTGCCCTATCACCAACACACAGACAGACTTAGAACCTATGTTTTCAGTCTCTTAACTCTTCAGATGTCAGGACTTCCTAAGGGTTCCGAATGGAGAGTAGTTTCAATGGCATTTGAAGACCCTGTGTGGTGGTGTAAGACGGGCAAAGCACTCAGGGGCACTGAGGCCCTCAGAGTAGAGCTTTGGGCCTAAATTGGAGGTGCTAAGTTTAGAATCTTGTGTTTTTTTTTTTTCTTTTAAGAATTTTATATATTTATTCAAGAGAGAATGAGTTGGGGAGAGGGAGAGAGAGAAGCAAGCTCCCCACTGAGCAGAGATCCCGACATGGGGCTGGATCCCAGGACCCTGAGATCATGACCTGAGCCAAAGGCAGACATTTAACCAACTGAGCCACCCGGGTACCCCTAAATCTTATGTTAATTTACATGGCAGGAGTAAAGTGATAAAAATTAAAATCTACCACGGAATGAGGGAAACTGTCAAGCAACACTGACAGTAGAGACTGAGAAATAAGAAAGAGAGAAAAAAATCCTTAAAGATACTAGTTCCAATAAATATGTAAACCCATTGTCAATTATGCAAGATCACCAATATAAAAGAACAATGATTCATCATTAAATATGCCAGATTAATTTTGTGTATGTTTAATGTCATTTCAATCTGAATTATTCATGTAGCTCAGTTTCAAAATTTCTTGCTTTTGTAGCATGCCTGTCTATTGAGAGAATATAAAATGATAGAACAATACCCACCCATGGAGTACCCACCCATATAATTACTCACACTGTTCGGTTGCTGTTTCATAAATAATGTGGGTTAAAACTTTTGTCTGTTGAAATGCAAAGAATATTTCAGTGCTATTTCTAAACTGCAACAATTGGCATACTGTTCTAATTGCCTTTACTGCTTTCCCTAGAGGAAACATATTTGATTCCAGGGCTGGCAAGTCTAGGCATAATAATAAATTGTTCCTAATATTAAGTTGAGAAGAAACTTAATCAGACTATTTTAATTTTGGCAATTTCAGGATTTCCAGTTTCCACCTCCTGCCTCCCCCAGCAAAAACTGAACAGAGTATATTGGATTTTCTGCTCATCAGATACTTCACTCAAGCATTAAGAAAAAAAAGAAATTAGTGAAATTTAACCAAAAGATAATCAAAGGGAGTCTCATCCTTGGTTAGGTACTTTTTTTAACCTTAAGAGAAGAAGTGTTAAATCTGTATTTTGGTTTTAAGATTGAAAAATTAATATAGACACTAAGGGAATTAAATAAAACAAAACTTGGGAATAAACTTTTACAATTAAGGAAAGAAAAAAAAAGAAAGCAATTAATGGCTGGCTGTCAGATAGGCCTGGGCTGACCCATTTAATACATTCTCTTTAACACACTAGTCTCTATTATCTGGGTTGAGCTGTGAGTCTTTGTCGTCATCTAGTTAATGTTTTTGTGTGTTTTCCCCCTCTCCCTTGAAGGAGCTCTCCCAGATTCTTGGCAGCCTTGCTGAACTGCAGTGGAAGCAAGGACTTTTATGTATTCAAATTTTTAATTGTAAACATTGTGACAAGCGCTGGCAAACTCGGATTTGGCAGAATTTGTGTGATGTCATAGAAAAGAATTTCCTTTGTTTTATTTAAAAGTCGTTTCCAAGTTTTTTCCCCAGTAAGTCTGCTTTTATCTTTGGCTCTGAGAGGGCCCTTCACCAGATGTCAGAACCAAGACATTATCTTTGAATTCTAAGGACTTCATCCAGGCTGACCTAGATTACTCCCCTTCATGAACTGAATGCAAACTTCTTAAATAACACCATTTCTCCAGGCCAATGTTCTTTTTGTTCCGTATCTTTCACCCTGTCTGCCTTCAACTTTTGTCTTAGGCATACTTTCCCCTCAATTCCCTTAACATGAAAGTGACTCTCAAACACTATCATCTCCTTAAAACATTATCAGAAGGAGATACTGATTTCCAACCTGGGTTCATCCTCTTTAAACAGGCAAGTGACAAATGGTGAATCTGATATTAGTTAGTGGCAAAATCCTAAAACAGAATGTGAAACATGCAGTTTGTTGGCACTTGGGGAATAAGTTGTCTCTTCATAATAAATTATGAAGGTCTGCATGAATTTTCTAAGAATGAGTGGCAAACCAATCTCTCTGCCTTAGATAGGGTCGTTACATTGGGAGGTTAGAGAAACCAAAAGCATTTTGATTTCAGCAAGGCACGGGAAGTAGTTGCTCCACGTGGCT
The DNA here is from genome assembly GCF_022355385.1 of Mustela nigripes. Classification (NCBI taxonomy): domain Eukaryota; kingdom Metazoa; phylum Chordata; class Mammalia; order Carnivora; family Mustelidae; genus Mustela; species Mustela nigripes. The sequence continues at coordinate 132,379,020 of NC_081568.1, read as the reverse complement.
TCATGGACAAGATGAGGTAAACAGAGCTGGGTGAAATGGACATGTTTAGTATAACAGTTATGGCTACTTAGCGAAATTGTATAATTTAGGTGATCTTTGGGGGCATCCCACAGGCCTTAAATTGGCCCAGCCTCCGATAGCATTTTAATTTAGGATTTGGACGAGCCGTGGAAGGCACCCTTTTTAAATTTCCTATTTGATCTTCAAAGCACTGCTTCAGAATCCCTCCTAATGGGAGTCTGCATTGTTCTGTGATCCCTCACCCACCTCTCTGTTTCCTCAGTTAGGCTGTGACTACTTGAGGCCAAAGAGCAATCTTACTTTATATCCCACAGCATCTGGTACTTACTGTCCATTGGTAAAATTTTTCTGAACATATGAAAGAATGAGTGATTTAATGCTGCATTTATCATTATTTTCATGGGACACAAAAAAGCTGTACAATTAATAACAGAATGAAGATTCAAAAAGAATCGAATGGTTGGAAAAAAAACAAAACCCGGATTGAACTAAAATGATGCCGCTGAGAACCTCCATCCACTGATCCTACCAGCCACCTTCCATTGCCTCCTAACCCCTTGATGTTCTCCCTCTTGCTTCCTCACCACACCTAATTTCATGTCTGATCATTATAATCACTCCCTTGCCCATCTCTGGCTTTGTCCTTTATAACCAATAACTCTGGAAATATCCAATCCAATCTCTGCATGCATCTGTGGATGAACATGGCTGAAGAAATGTCCACTGCTCTGCTGACTTTCTTCATTTTTTTTTCTCATTAGTAAATTTATTTTTATTTATTTTTTTAATATAATTTTTTATTTTTTATAAACATGTATTTTTATCCCCAGTGGTACAGGTCTGTGAATCACCAGGTTTACACACTTCACAGCACTCACCAAAGCACATACCCTCCCCA
>NC_081568.1:132313960-132373101 GCF_022355385.1 Mustela nigripes | reverse complement strand
TCTATCTTCCCGTCGCTTTGGATTCACTTCTCTGCCGGTCCTACCTTCAGAAAGTGGTTGTTTTTCTGTTTCCAGAATTGCTGTTCTTCTTCTCTTCGATCTCCGATGGATTTTCAGGTGTTTGCAATCTTTAGATAAGCTATCTAGCTGATCTCCGACTAGCTGAAGTAGTCTCAGCCTGCTACTTCTCCGCCATCTTGACTCCTCGACCGACTTTCTTCATTTTTAATCCATGACTACCAACTGGAAGTGGATCCTTAATACTGCTACCACTCACCGAAAAAAATGGAAGCCATCTGATGAGAACTTCCACATCGCCCATCACCTCCTCTGCCCCTACATACTTTGCCTCCTTTATGTTTCTAGAGAGATGAACTGTGTAGGACCTGACATATAGCCACCATATATACTGGATCCTGCTCCTCTCATTTATCAAAAAACATTATTCCAGGAATTCTTGGATTTCACAGTTGTGTTTGTTTGTTTGTTTTTTACTTCCCAGTGGGTCATATTCATGAACATGTAAACATACTACTAGTTCTTCTATCTTAAAAAACCTTTAGATTTTTACTTCTGCTCTAGTTCTTTGGAACAAAACTCCTCAAAAGAGTCTATTTGACAATGTCTCTATTCTTTTCCCACCTCTCTTAATCCCATTCTAATCAGGACTTTGCCCCCATAACTCTTTTAAAACTGATCTTAATCTTTATTTGACTTGATGTCAGTTGGCACTGTTGTTGCTTCTTCTTTTCTCATTCATGCACTTTCTTCCTTTGGCTTCAGGACACTGTACTGGTTTGTGTTTTCTGCTCCTTTACTAGCTACACATTTTCAGTCTCCTTGATTTTTTTCCTTTTTTCCCTTCTTCTGTGTGATCTTTTCTTCTCTATGAGCCCTAGAAGTCAGGCTCACTCCTGATTTTATTCTCTCCTCTTTCTGCATTTAGTGCCTTGATGATCATCTAATTTCATGGCTTTAAAACTCATCTCTAGGGCGCCTGGGTGGCTCAGTGGGTTGAGCTGCTGCCTTCGGCTCAGGTCATGATCTCAGGGTCCGCATCGGGTTCTCTGCTCGGCGGGGAGCCTGCTTCCCTCTCTCTCTCTCTCTCTCTGCCTGCCTCTCCATCTACTTGTGATCTCTCTCTGTCAAATAAATGAATTAAAAAAAAAAAAACTTAAAACTCATCTCTAGGGGTGCCTGGGTGGCTCAGTGGGTTAAAGCCTTTTGGCTCAGGTCATGATTCCAAGATCCTGGGCTGGAGCCCCACATTGGGCTCTCTGCTCAGCGGGGAGCCTGCTTCCTCCTCTCTCTGTGCCTGCCTCTCTGCCTACTTGTGATCTCTGTCAGTCAAATAAATAAATAAAATCTTTTTTTAAAAAAATAACAACAAAAACTCATCTCTATACCATGACTCCCAAATTTGCATGTCCAGTTCAGATCTCTTTTCCAAATGCCTTATTCTTACAAATGTCTAGAAATGACCTCTCCCACCCCAACGGATTTGCTATATTTATAATGTTCCCTCAGTGAGTGCCACTTTATCTTTCCAGTTTTGTAGACCAAAAACCTTGATATTATCTCCCTTTCTCTCATACTCCATGTCCTCTTTGTAAAGACAGACTTTTGACACCACTGTCAAAATATATCTAAAATCTCCTCACATCTCATCAACCTCACTGTTGTTACCCTGGTCCCAGGCACTGTTATTTCTAACCTGGATTGCTGCACTAAACTCCAAGAGTTCTCCCTTCTTCTACTTTTGGCCTCTTTAATCTGTACACAAAATGCTGTCACATTTCATTTGGAATAAAAGAGCCTTACTGTGGCCACAAAACTCTGAGTGCTTTGCTCTTTTACTCCTGCTGCTTCGTCTCCTCCTAGATCCCCCCTTGTTCCCTCTGGTCCAGTCACAATGGCCTTCTTGCTGTTGTGCAAATCTGCCAATTACATTCCCACCTAAGGGCCCGCATCTACTGTTTCCTCTGCCTGAAACACTCTTCCACCAGCTACCTCTGTGCCTAATTCTGTCACCTCCTGCTCAAGTGTCACTGTCTCAGTAGAGACAATAGTGCCACACTATTAAATATTAACAGTTGCATCCCATGCCCCCCCAACCCCAAAACTTTTGATCTTACTCTACTTTTTTTTCTTTTTACATAGCATTTGTTATTTTCCAGTGTACTATGTTATTTATTTATAAGCTGTATTGTTTGTTGTCTTTCTCTCCTTCTAGAATGCAAGTTCCATGAAGGCAGAATTTTTTTGTTGTGTTTGCTGATGGATCTCAAAAGACCTGGATATACAGCATATTGTAGGTACCCAATAAGCATCTGTTGAGTGAATAAATAATTGTTAATTTAAAAACACTTCACAATTACATGATGGGAGAGTTATGGCTTATTACTTGCTTGTGACAAAAAAATAACAGTTTTAGTAGATGTAAATACAAATACACATTTATCCTCTCAGTGCTAAACAAGCTAAGTATTAGATTGTGTTAACGGTAAAGAAACTAAGTAATCCATTTTTCTATCTGTTCTACAAATATTTATTAAGTATCTCTTATGTATTAGTAACTATCAGAGGTCCTGGGACTATAACAGTGAATAAAACATAAAAATTCTTGACTTCAAGAAGTTATGTTCTAGTATATTTCATTCTACACTGTTGTATCTAATGTGATACATTGTATTCCATATAGGCTGTGCCAGACCAATCATATTGCATTTCCTTTGGTTATCACTCTTTGAATGATATATCACACTACTAAGGAGCATGGGCTTTGGAATCTGAGAGACAAAGATTTTAATTTTGGTTCAGCCAACTATTATTTGTTTGACCTTGGGCAAGTTACTTAGCTTCTCTGAGTCCCGGTATTTATTAATTAATTAATAGTTAATTAATTAATAGCTGTGAGTTATTATTACTATATTACATATAATATATTATATATTATTATATGTTAATAAGTTAATAAGTGTGAGTACTAATACCTACAGTAAAAGGTTATTTACTTGGACTGCCAGGGCCTAATTCATTACAGATTAATATTTCTTATATTAGATATCTTAACTGCAAAAGAATACAATGTTTTACACATTTTAGATGTTTTACACATTTTAGATGGACAGTTTGGTATATGAGATGTCCAGTATGGTAAGAAATAAGTTAAAATGCATAGATGTCCTACAAACACTTTTTTTTACTTACCACTTCAAGTTGCTTAAGGAATTTATTGCATATCTATAGATATTTTGCTTTGAATGAAAATATTTGCTTACCTGTGAAAGGAAAATATGTATCACATAAAATAGAAGTATTTAATGATGTGAATATGTGTAATTAGTATATTTTGCCTACCAAATTTTTACTGCAAAATTAGAATTTATAAACCATACTCTTTTCCTAAACAATGGTTAAAAAAGGCGTCTAGTAATCTTGTTAAGTCTGAAATTTATTTTAGAAACATGAAATTTATTCCTAACCTGCAGAAAGAAGTTTGGGAAGATCACTATTCATCAGCATTTGCTTTTCTGTAGCAGCCACAGGAGAGAACAATCTAAAAGGTCTTTGGAAAAAATCAGACAGGAGCCTCTACTTGCTGGTGTCATTCTTTATTTTCAAGGCTCTCCCCCAAACTATATATCCATAATAACTTCACATTAGTGAATAAATTTTGTTCCATGGGATTTATGAAATTTGCACAGCATCAAACAGCCTCATCAGAATCAGTTTCGACCCATCCTTTATAAATCCACACCACCTTGTTCACTTTGTCATCACCTACCTCTCATTTGTAGCCTTGGAGTTTGCACTGCTCCTCAGCACAACAAGTTGCAGCAAACTGATTATCTATTATTATACAATGTATCAGAGAAAACCTGTTTAAAAGAACAAGTTCATTATTTGAATGATTACAGTATTTAAAGTCTTAGGTGAATCACCTTCTATTGTACCATATACAGTGGTTATGAGGAGTTCAAGAAACCGTGGTATACATAAAGAATTTAGCACAGAGCATGGTACAGAGTAAGTGCTTAATAAATGACTTCAGTTGTTATTTGTGCAAACAATGTAGTATATATTTTTAGAGGAGAACTCCTATGAATGTTTAGGGACTCAATATTATGTGAGGAATTTTTCAAAAAGTAATTATGCTTAACCATATACATATAGTTTATAGAGTCATATTTCCTTTAGAACTCTCGCTATACATATCCCTATATCTGATGAGTTCCTAGGCGACAAGAACCAGGCTAATTTAATGTGCTTTTTTCCAATCTCTAACCAAGCACCAAGAATATTGTAGACACATTCTGTTTGCATTATATAAAGCTAATTGAATATTTTTCTTTCCACTGAAGGAGCTGAGAGTTTCTAGTGATTCCTGGAAATCATTAAATTAGGATTAATGATTATCTATACAGAGAATGCTCACTGTAGGGATTGATGTTAGACAAGGTCAGGGATTTACATTACTCATTCATTTATTCAGCCTGTCATTTTCAAGTCATTCAATAAATATTTACTGAGGGTTTCTCACTCCTCATTAAGTACGCTTGATGTTGGGGGAATCAAAGATTTAAAATAACTTTTTGACTCTATTATTAATATGATATGTATTTGTGCTAGAAGACTATTTAGATGGGAACATCTGTGAGGGGTTTTGCCTGCATGATCTATGGAAGAAGACTAGATCATACTGTATTTTAAATATACTTATTACACATTCATGAATGTATTAGTCAGGGATTTTTAGTTCAAGTGATAGAAAATCCAATCCAAACTGGCTTCAGCAATGAAAGGAGCTCATCGACTCCTATACCTGAAAGTCCAGGGTATTTCTTATCTGCAGTATTGCTAAATCCAATGTATTGGTATAACCAGAACCTTTTACTCTTGGTCCTTTATCCTTCATCCTTCTAGAGTTGGCCTCCCTCTTAGGTGGGCTTTCTCTTTGGGCTATCTCCTAGCAGCTCAGACCTGGTATCTTCCCATGTTCTGGGGTGCCTGGGTGGCTCAGTCAGTTAAACATCCAACTCTTAGTTTTGGTTCCCCGCATGATCTCATGGATAGTGAGATGGAGCCCCATATCTTGCTCTGCACTCTGTGGGGAGTCTGCTTGAGAGATTCTCTGTCTTCTTCTCTCTCTCTCTGCCCCTCCCCCCATACACTTGTACTCACTCTTTCTCTCTCAAGTAAATAAATAAATCCTTTTATTGTATTTATTTATTTTTAAAGATTTTTTTTTTTTATTTATTTGACAGAGAGAGACACAGAAAGAGAGGAAACACAAGCAAGGGGGAGTGGGAGAGGGAGAAGCAAGTTTCCCACCGAGCAGGGGACCTGATGTGGGGCTTGGATCACAGGACCCCGGGACCATGACCTGAGCCACTCAAGAGCCCACATAAATAAATAAATCTTTAAAAAAAATCTTCCCATGTTCTAAGGTAGAAGAAAGGAAAGGATTTTTCACCTAGTGCCCCTGTCAAAAGTCTTGGAATGTCTGATATGGTGATGTTTTCTTTGCTTAACCAATTACTATGATTGAGGGCGGGGGACAATGTTCTGACAGGCCCTCAAGGATCAGATGTCCACCCTCAACACCTGAGGATGGACTTGGTTCCATGTAAACCACTTTGTGTGAGAATTGGCAAAAAGTAACACCTGGCATCGTTTCTCAAGGAAGAGGAAATGCCTGATGAGAAATCACACAAAAATTCACAGCAAAGGTCTCCGTGACAGGTGTGGGACTGTTCAAACTGATGGGACTGGTAACAGAGAGGAAGAAGGGCTTTGGATTAACATTAATCTTCTGTTTTTTTATTATTTACATTGGTGTTCAGATAACCTGCTAGAAACACTGTCACCATACTTATATTTTCTTTAACTGTGTTTTGTTTGTCCTTCTTTCTTTCTTTCTTTCTTTCTTTTTTTTTTTAGTGCTTCAGGGCAATATGTTACTAGTCCATATCATTAGGGTTTATCCTGTTTTTACTTATTTATTTGAGAGAGAGAGAGAACAAAGAAGGAGAGGGAGAGGCACACTCCCCTCTGAGCGAAGAGCCAGACTTGGGGCTCAATCCCAGGACTCCGAGATCATGCCCTGAGCTGAAGGCAGATGCTTAACTGACTGAGCCACCAGACAGTCCTGTGTTATCCTGATTTTAAATTATTTATATTCGCTCATGGTTTCCCACACAGTTCCAGAAGCAAATGCCTATAAAGAAGAGTGTGAATCTGAAGATTCTTACCTCTTTGGATCACTAGATATGTAACCAGCCATGAATGTGCATTAAGGTAAGGAATTTTCCAGTTTTTATAGTATCCATGCTGCAAGTTTACCCCTTGTAACTGCTAAGGACATAGTCCTTCCACTTTATTTAACATCAACAACTGCAGTGGAGCAATAGAAACACAGCAAAATGCTCCTACCTTTGAAGTTATATTGTGAAAATAAATATTTACTTATTTTCAGGGGGAATAAATGTACAGTTAATTCCAAGAAACTAATGGCTGCCTTATAAGCACCTTCAGTCAGCCAGATGCTGTGAATTTACAAACTCATATAATTATCACAAAGCCCCGCCAGGCAGGTCTGATCTCCCTGCTTCATATTTCTCAATGTCTGATCACTCTAGACTGTTTCCATAGAAGAGAGAAGCAGCAGAGTACTGATTGGAGTCTGCGTATTTGGCTGGGGCTTACAGATTGGTGGATATCAACAAGACGGTCAGCAGGCTTTTCCCTCCAGATACAAATTTCTATAGATTTTTATTCTAAAACAATTCTCAGAAAGAGGATATTCCGGCTTCCTGCCTGGAGGGTAATACAGTGGCTTTTAGTGTACAAAATCTGAAAAGGCAGAGAGGCTCTTGGGAGTTTCAAGCTCTATTATGCAGATAAAATTTAATTCTCCGGTTTCAGCAAGGCACAAAATCCTACCCTCCTCTGTGTTGGTGACCCAGTCTAGATTTCTCTGGTTCAGTATTTAATTTAGGGTGGGAGATGTATGTTACCTGGTTATAGAGGTGAGGACCTAAAGGGCTCACTGCTCCTTATACAGACTTTTCAGCTGGTTTCTGTAATGACTACTGGCCCCATTTCCAGCAACTTTTCAGGATTCAGAGGATCAGAGTGGCTTCTCATTTATATCACACTGTTGTAGATTTAATCTTCCTGTTGCTGACTAAGTCAGTCATTTACAATTTCTCCATCCACTCTCTGCTTTCAAATATTTGGTTTAGGGTTATAGGAATCTCCTGGCTGCACTGAAGTTGAAGTTTTCGTTTCTGTTTCTTGTTATTTACATATTTTTGAGAGTGATTTTTTAAAAAGATTTATTTATTTGAGAGAGAGAACATGAGCAAGCAGGGGGAGGGGAGGAAGGAGAGAGTCTGAAGGAGCCTCCCTGCTGAGCACAGAGCCTGAACCCGACTTGATCCCAGGACCTTGAGTTCATGACCTGAGCCAAAACTAAGAGTTGAATGCTCAACCAACCCTGCCACCCAGGTACTCCCTGAGAGCGACTTTTTAAAAGAAGGGGACAGAAAGTGTTTTTACTATTTTAAAATCAGATGTCATCTAATTTATAACCCCCTTGGCCTCAGTTTCCTCATCTGCAAATTGAGCCACATGGCCTCTAAAGTTGTAAATTCCATCATCGTTACTATTTTCATATCTGTGTGTGTGTGTGTGTGTGTCTGTATTCTTTTAAATTTCTACCTCATTGATTTAGGACAAAGTTTTCCTGTTGAGGATACACGAAAAGTGAAACTGTATGGGAATTCATTTTATTTCAGGTGTATAATCTCAGCTGTATCCACTATGATGTTATAGAGTGTCCCACACAAAAGCAATTAGTTAATTGAAGCATATTTTTAAAATGGGACATCTTCCAGGCAAACCAAATCATAAAAAAAAAAAAAAAAAAAAAAGGAACTGTGATTTTTTAAACTAACTGCTCTGGCAATAATATCCTTGTAGCTTTGAAAAAAACAACTTTCTAAAATGCAATAAATCTAAACCTAATCTTAGGTGATACAATTACTTGTTTTAAAATAGTTCAAAAAACCTAAACTTGTATGAGAACTCTAACACATCTTACTTTTTTTCACATGAGCCATTTAGTCTATTATGATTCAGATGCTAACTCATGAATTGGAGCACTAATGATTTTTAAAACAATTTTTAAAAGTTCTATACTCTTCCATTGTCTTGGCTATAAGAAGTCCACTTTGGAAGTTCACTGCTAGTAAGCCAATTACAAAAATAATACAATATAAAAAAAATTTCCAACCCATACTTGGGATTTGAATGTAACATTACTCTGATACATAAGTCCAAAGAAAATATTTCTTGTTTAGTGTTTCCAGTCCCCTTTCCCTCTCCTTCCCTGTATTTCTCTTTTTCTGTCCTGAATGCCTTTAGTTCTATTTTGTCACTAAGAGAAAGTTGCTACATGTCTGGCCAAAGGCCAAAGGTGAATGCCAAATAAACTTAGTGACCTCTTTGAGGATTAATGTTGGGATTTCTACCCAGCATGCCCTAGGTTTTCTGTGTTCCAGTTTTGCCAAGATAAATCTCTGGGCAGCCCAGTACTTGTTTAGAAGAGGACTTGAGAAAAATTTAATCATTTATGGGGTTGATTTTTTGGCAGGTCAGTAGAAAACTGCTTTATTTAATCCAGATTAATATATCTAAATAAGACTGAGGAAATGAAGAGTATTGGTTTTGGCAACAGGCAAATACAGGGAGTTCTTGGTGGGGCTACCAATAAGCATATGTATCTCTGGGGAAAAGAAACCCTTGAACACATAAAGAAATCAGTTTTCTGGTTGTATAGATATCAAGTATCAATTGTTTCTAGACACAACTGACTAGAGAAGGAAATACTGGGCTGTGACCTATGTTCGTCATATGATTATGACCGCCAATAGCAATGGCAACAATATTAATTAAGCCATGGGTTCTCAGAGAACCCTTCTAGAACCTTTAGTGAAGTCCTTGGAATAGAAGGGCAACTGGGAATTGAGTGGTCATGCAATAAGGATGAAGGGAAAAATAAAGCTCAGGTACATAATGATGCTACCAACAGCTGAAGGGAGAGGAAGAAAATGAAAGAAAAAAAAATTCCATGTTCTGAATGGACATGTGCTCCTGCATGCAGTGTCTTTGAAAAGAGAGGCCAGCTTTGGAAGTTGGTCATCTTTGGAATTCCCAATGACTTGTATTTCCCAGGAGTGACCAGGCCCTGAGAACCTGACTCATCCTTACTAAAATGCTTGCATGACAGAGGTGGGCACCAGAATGCTATTTTATTTATTAACAAAGGAAAATATAACTACTCTGTGGCCTGGGAGTATATGTGAGGGTATGATCAACAGGGCCCTTTCCTGTTGACAAACCTCTGTGAGAAGCTTCATCATAAACCATGGAAAACGTACAATGATTTCAGGAATGAAATTTATATCATTAGTCTTTTCTTTTCCCAAAGTTAAACAACTTGGGAATTAGAAGTTTCTTGGCAATCATGGAATCAGAACAAGGGGCTTAAAAAAAAAATCCCTGTGCAGGGAACTGTGCACCAGTTCAGGGATATGTGATCTGTCCATCTCTTGAGAGGGATGGTTTTATCAGACGGGTCAGAGTAGTCATGACCCGATGGCAGTAGTGTCCAAGATCCAGCTCAGTGATGAAGCAGCCCGCAATGGGACCAGAAGAAGTAGAAACAACTCTCCTTTTCAGTTTGCTAGGATTTTCAGAACTGCTCAAACTTCATCCTTAAAACCACTTCTATTTGATAATGGAGTGCTTTGGGAACAGCTTTAGTTCAGGGATTATGTTCTCCCTTTATTACTCTCCAGCCTCCATCTATCTCTTTGACCAACAAAACTGGAGAATTGAGCTTCTCCATATATATATGGATGGTGACTTCTATCCATCCATATATATTTTTTGGATGCCACCATCCATATATATTTTTTCTTTTTTTTATATTTAAACTTTATTTTTTCAGTGTTCCAAGATTCATTGTTTATGCATACCCAGTACTCCATGCAATATGTGCCCTCCTTAATAACCACCACCAGGCTCACTCAACTCCCAACCCTCTTCCCTCCAAAACCCTCACTTTGTTTCTCTGAGTCCACAGTCTCTCATGGTTTGTCTACCCCTCCAATTTCCCCCAACTCACTTCTCCTCTCCTTCTCCTAATGTCCTGTGTTATTCTTTATGCTCCACAAGTGAACCCATATGATGATTGACTCGTTTCACTCAGCAGTAATCTCCTCCAGTGCTGTACATATTCATACAAAAGGTAGGTATTCATCCTTTCTGATGGAGACACAATACACCATTGTATATACAGACCATATCTTCTTTATCCATTCATCCATTGAAGGGCATCTTGCCTCTTTCTGCAGTTTGGTGACTGTGGCAATTGCTGTGAACATTGGGGTACAGATGGCCCTTCTTTGCACTAAATCAGTATCTTTGGGGTATATACCCAGTAGTGCAAAGGCAGGGTCATAGGGAAGCTCTATTTTTAATTTTTCAAGGAATCTCCACCATGTTTTCCAAAGTGGCAGCACCAACTTGCCTTCCCACCAACAGTGTAAGATGGTTCCTGTTTCTCCACATCCTCTCCAACACAGGTTGTTTACTGTCTTGTTAATTTTGGCCATTCTAACTGGTGTAAGGTGGTATCTCAATGTGGTTTTGACTTGAATCTCCCTTATGGCTAATGAAAATGGCATTTTTTTCTGTGTCTATTAGCCATTCTTTGGAGAAGCGTCTGTTCATGTCTTCTGCCCATTTTTTGACATGATTATTTGTTTTTTGAGTGTTGAGTTTGAGGAGTTCTTTATCGATCTTGGATATCAGCCCTTTGTCTGTAGTGTCATTTGCAAATATCTTCTCCCATTCCCTGGATTGCCTCTTTGTTTTGTGGACTGCTTCCTTTGCTGTGCAGAAGCTTTTGATCTTGATGAAGTCCCAAAAGTTCATTTTTGCTTTTGTTTCCTTTGCCTTTGGAGACATATCTTGAAAGATGTTGCTGTGGCCAGTGTCAAAGAGGTTACTGCCTATGTTTTCCTCTAGGATTTTGATAGATTCCTGCCTCACATTGAGGTCTTTTATCCATTTTGAGTTTATCTTTGTGCATGGTGTGAGAGAATGGTCAAGTTTCATTCTTCTATACACAGCTGTCCAATTTTCCCAGCACGATTTATTGAAGAGATTGTCTTTTTTCTGCTGTATACTTTTTCCTGCTTTGTCAAAGATTATTTGACCATAGAGTTATGGGTCCATATCTGGGCTCTCTATTCTGTTACATTGATCTATATGTCTGTTTTTGTGCAAGTACCATGCAGTCTTGGTGATCACAGCTTTGTAATATAGCTTGAAATCAGGCAACGTGATGCCCCCAGTTTTGTTTTTCTTTTTCAACATTTCCTTAACAATTCAGGGTCTCCTCTGGTGTATTTCACATCCTTACTGACGTTATCAGTTCCCAGAACTGACTGCAGTTCCCAGAATTGCAGTATGGCTTTTGTTGTATATTTTATTAGGGAGAGATGTTCCAGACAGTTTTATTTGTTACTTACTCCTATACTCTTTACTCTGTGAATCAGGAAGCTGTTAAGTGGGTGGGGAGTCTATAATTGATTAAGGATATCAGTTCTTCAGTTCCCAAGTTTGTAATTGCAGATAACTCCAAAATAGGTTCAGGGTCCTCTTGGACCCACTTATAAGGCCATCAACAATCCATTTTTAACCTGAATTCCCTATACCCTCACTGTGATCAGTAGACTGTAGTGATGTTCTAAATCCCAGGACTAAGCATTAGCTCAGAATCAGAGGGCAGGATTACTGAAAATTTCAGCGGTACATTCACCGGTGCAAAGTAATTCCATTTAAGACTGCAGCTTTCTGTGTCGATGGATAATAAGAATAGGTAACATTTATTGAGCACTTGTTATACAGCAGGCAATGTTCTCATACTTGTTTCGAAATTTTCTGAATGCTGGTATCTTCTTCAGCAATAACCAAAAGCTTTACGAGGAAAACATTTTACTGGGCCCAGAAGGGGCAGAGAGAGGGGATGGGTGAGTCATACCCTAAATCTACCAAATATTTTTATCATGTGAAAGGAGAATTCCCTTCAAATAAGAAATGGGTCTGCAGACTGGATAGCCAAAATCAAAGCAAAAAACAACCAAACAAAAAAAAACAAAACCTCACAAAGACCTGGCAAATGTCTGCTACATACATGCAGGTTCACCTCATTCTTTTAACTGCTGTGTAATATTCCATTACTTTGATATCCTACAGTTGGTTCGCTATTCCTGCATCAACAGATGTGGTTTCCCTATTTATGGCTACTTCAAACAATACTTCCTAAGTATTTTTATATGTTTCTGAGTACATCTATGTAGATTTTTCTAGGATTTGTACCAGAAGGAAAGTTTAATTATCCAGTTTGTCTGTATTTTGCCTCTATTTGGAGAAGCCAAGTCCTCACATTCCTTCCCACCTTAAAGAGAAGACTCCAAGTAACTATAATTATGAACTATAGTGAACAGAGATGGAGAGATATTTAGGAAAAACCAATGCATGGCAGATGGAACCCCTCCAAACAAACAAACAAACAAACAAACAAACACACGAGCCAAAAACAGCAATGAAAACCAAACACTTTACACAATCCTGTTTTAATAATAAAAATCAACCTCTGTGTAGATACCCCAAACTGAAAAAAGCTAGGAAAGACCACTTATGTCCCCTAGAATCTGAGTAGGGACAATTAAAACTTTAAACTAGGCTCTGGCTTTTAAAAGACAGGTTTTAAAAACATTAAGTTTTCTAAGCCAAATATATATAGCATATGGTTTTATATATCCAATGCCCTCATCTCTGTTTCCCCACCGTGAGCTTACAGGAAAACACTGTTTATTTCTGACATTCGGTAAAGCTGTTTCAGCCCCAGTGTTGATTGATAGCAATAGATTCAAGGATTAATAAAAGAGATGTGTTTAGTGAGTCACCAGCACAAGAGCTAGAACAGGTCACATCCCAAGTTAAATTAAGCAGGTCCTGCCATCACCCCATAGGGTTTTGAAGCTGTGATTGAAAGTCAGAAGGAGAGAGTATGTGTTTGCCAAGGAACATCAATGCTTTTGAATTCTTTCAACCTAGACTGTTTGGTGACATTTCCAGATAGCTGGTGAGGTCTGGAGGGGAGCGTATAAAGCTAAAGGCAAAAATCCTATTGAAGTGGATTTGCTATACCTTTTTATTTTAAATGCATGGATGTTTCATGGTGAAAATGCAAAATGGATGATGTTAGCATGAAGTGATATGCCAGTCCTCACTCATATCTTGGCTGGTCTGTCTGATTTTTTCAGTAAGGGCCAAAAAGCCAAAAAATTTCTTGTTGCTCCTATTCCTACTCATATCCTACTAATGATATTCCTCAAAACAAACAAACCTGAAAGAAAAAAAAAACACTTTGATCAACAATTTTATCCTAATAAGGAAAGCCACCCTCTATATAGATACCAGAAAACTGGAAAAAGTTTGGCTAGACAACATCATTGACTTGATATCCCATATTATAATGTCATTACAAATGATATTACCATGTTTTCCAGTAAAGGAGCTTCATACATAATTAACTCTGATCTCAACTTAAATAATCCTAAATTAGCTGTTCACTTTTCAGTTAAAAATGTTTCTCTATTGATAAATCTACACCTTTGGATATTATTTTTCTTAGTATGAATTAGTAAGGGCCAAATGCAAGAACCAATGTGTCTCTTTCAAGTTGCCACTGCTTCTTTTCTAATTAAGAATATCTAAAATTCCTTCCGTCATGTGGTGTCAGCACTTGCTTGACATTTATTTTGGTTGTGTGGGCTCTGGTGAACTTATTTATTTGGAATTAAGTGCTAAGGCTTTCCTACCCATCCACAGTTGCTCTCTTAAAGAAAAAGAAACTTAGCAAAAATATATAGCATGTGTCTCCTGAAACATTCATGTACTGATGTCCTAACAGCCAGACCTCAGAATGTGACTGTATTTGTAGATAGTCTTTAGAGAGATGTACTTAAGTTAAAATAAGACCGATAGTGTAGGCCCTAGGAAAGCAGAACTAGCAAAGGTATATGGCACAAATGCTTTATTTCCTAGATTTTCCTGCCTAAAACTCCTCATGTATTCTTAGATGTATTTGTCCAAAACATATCCATTCACAAATAAAAGGTCATAAAGCAATTATTTCTATTTCCAAACTCAGCATGACATGATGCACACTGTCTTCACTAGAAAATATTTTTAATTTTGTCCATCAAAATGGAATTGTCTTTGCATATGTTTTATGTATCCTCTTAACACTATCAGATCCCTGGCTCTCTGAGACTCAAAGCAGGTTTTACCTACATTTAATATAAACTGTAGGATTTTCCACCAGCATGAGAATTGGCTTTCTTCAGATTCTCTCTTTTCTACTTTAGTGATGGCTTGCTGTTAATCTATAATTTGGGAGGGGGAGCTAGTATGATGTGGTTGATTTGAGAATGTCTATAAGCTAACAGGGAAAAGAATAATCACAATTCTTTTTTTTAAAATTTATTTGACAGAGAGAAATCACAAGTAGGCAGAGAGGCAGGCAGAGAGAGAGGAAGGGAAGCAGGCCCCCTGCCGAGCAGAGAGCCCCATGTGGGACTCGATCCCAGGACCCTGGAATCATAACCTGAGCCAAAGGCAGCGGCTTAACCCACTGAGCCACCCAGGCGTCCCAGAATAATCACAATTCTTTTGCCACTTTCTGTACAACTCCGCTTTCATTGCCTGGCATTGAGAAATGCTTTTAACTTAATTTTGTGGCCTTTTGGCCCACTAGTTAGTTTTACGGTTTGCTACTCCAGGCAGTCTGGACAACTTACCAAAGAGCATTACAGATGCTCTTTGATTTTCTCCCTTCATACTTTTGTCTATGTAGAATATCATCTCCCATCACCCCAAGACCAAATTGAATGCATGAGTGCATTCAGTGCAACTAGTGACAGACTAGTTCTTGTCATGGGTCACATTTCATGCCCTATATTTTTTTCCATTTTATTTTATTTCTTTTCAGTGTTCCATCATTCATTGTTTATGCACCACAACCAGCGCTCCATGCAATATGTGCCCTCCTTAATACCCACCACCAGGCTCATCCAACCCCCCACCCCCATCCCCTCCAAAACCCTCAGTTTGTTTCTCAGAGTCCACAGTCTCTCATGGTTTGTCTCCCCCTCTGATTTCCTCCAACTCACTTCTCATCTCCATCTCCCAGTGCCCTCCGCGTTCTTCCTTATGCTCCACAAGTAAGTGAAGCCATATGATGATTGACTCTCGCTGCTTGACTTATTTCACTCAGCATAATCTCTTCCAGTCCTGTCCATGTTGATACAGAAGTTGGGTATTCATCCTTTCTGATGGACGCACAATATTATATATATGGACCATATCTTCTTTATCCATTTGTCCATTGAAGGGTATCTTGGTTCTTTCCACAGTTTGGTGACTGTGGCCATTGCTGCTATGAACACTGGGGTACAGATGGCACCCTTCTTTTCACTACATCTGTATCTTTGGGGAAAATACCCAGCAGTGCAATGACAGGGTCATAGGGAAGCTCTATTTTTAATTTCTTAAAGAATCTCCACACTGTTTTCTAAAGTGGCTGCACCAACTTGCATTCTCACCAACAGTGTAAGACGGTTCCCCTCTCTTCACGTCCTCTCCAACACATGTTGTTTACTGTCTTGTTAATTTTGGCCATTCTAACTGGTGTAAGGTGTATCTCAATGTGATTTTGACTTGAATCTCCCTGATGGCTAGTGATGATGTACATTTTTTTGTGTGTCTCTTAGCCATTTGTATGTCTTTGGAGAAGTGTCTGTTCATGTCTTCTGCCCATTTTTTGACATGATTATTTTTTTTTGAGTGTTGAATTTGAGGAGTTCTTTATAGATCTTGGATATCAGCCCTTTGTCTGTAGTGTCATTTGCGAATATCTTCTCCCATTCCATGGGTTGCCTCTTTGTTTTGTGGACTGTTTCCTTTGCTGTGCAGAAGCTTTGGATCTTGATGAAGTCCCAAAAGTTCATTTTTGCTTTTGTTTCCTTTGCCTTTGGAGACATATCTTGAAAGAAGTTTCATGCCCTATTTTCTGTCTAGATGTGAATTGGAAATAAGATAAGGAGATTCTAAAGCCCTTATTTGTGAGTGTACAACCCAACTGGATGGTATGTATACTTACAGTTAATGTTGTAGTGAACACAGAGAACTGCTGTGTGATTTCTGAGTGATTCCTGATGCTTCACCCTGGGCAGTTGAGAAGTCAGGAATGCCTAAGTGATATTTACAAATAACAAATCATGTGATTTCAAAATGCCATTTCTAAGGGAAGCATATAAGCTGATGAATAGGAGGTTGTAATCCTCTGACAGTGTTTCTGTACTTTGGCAAGAAACAGTTTCCTTCTGTAAATAGTAACTACATATTGTCTATAACCTTCCAAGACATTGGGGATCAATGTAGATTTTCATAATACCTTGTGGGCAACATTCCTATTATACATTTGTATGCCACAATAGGCCATGATGATGAATTCACTTCAGGTTTCTCTGAAACTTAATATTTGGAAAATGATAGAAACTGTTATATGTAGTTGAATGGCATGCTTTATCAACTCTAGTAGTATTTCTCTTGAGAACATATCTTTTCAGATAAAACTGCTTTTCTCATCTTGAAAGAGAAAATAAAAAAGATGGCTCATTATAAGATAACTCATCTATTTATGCTTTCATGAAGAAACAGATGCCATTAGTTTATGAGTTGTGTGTGTGTGTGTGTGTTTCTTGTGTGTTTTCAGAGTGATGTGGTTTAATGTTGGTGTTTCTGCCTTTCTGTGGTTAAATATGTCAGTGGTGTAATATGCGAAGAATCAAAGAGAGGTTAATTGTAGGAGGAGATTGAACTCAACACACACCTGAATTTCCTCTTGTCCTGAATCCCTTAGGTGGCTGAAAATTCATAAAGATCCAGGAAAAGAAGAATGTCATTAGCAGGCAAGTAATTAATGAGGATTTTTGTAAATTGGAATCCAAGCTTGGAGTTTCCTAATATAGAGGAGAGGGAGGTGAAGGAACAGCCATCAGAGTAATTAAACAGGAGCTAAAATTCTGAAAAACAGACCAGTTCAGCTTTTTCACTTCCCCTACTATATTAAATGACAGACACAAGTGGAATTCAGTGTCAGGATAAGCCTGGAAAGTATTACAAGAATAAATCCTTTAGGGGTCTGTGTGAGAAGAGTAGGTCACATGGGGATTTGAGACACATGCAGACACAGGGGGAGAAGAGGGGACAGACTGCTCTGCCAGGAGGTTCAAGCTTTGAAGCACTCCTCTGCCAAAATGGACATCTTCCTAAGTTGGCAAGGGGTGGAGGGGACAGATACTGGCCTGCCAGCCCATGCCCAGGGAACCTTAAGGGATTTGTGCAGTTGACCCACCATAACCCTTTATGGCTAACTAAACTAAAAGCAATCTTACAATCAAAGTTGAGGCTCGGTGGAGTATCAGAACTTCAGAAGTAACCCACGCCAGCTACTAATTGATGGCCACCTATCACCAGATAGTTGATAAAAAGCAATAGAGGGACCAAGATTAACTAACAGAACCACTGATCCAAGGTTTAAAAAAAAAAATTCAAGAAACAGATGAAAACTTAATTTAAAAAAACTTTAAACTATCTTGAGAGAGTCAAGTGGCTATTTTCATTGAAAAAAAAGCAAACAAAAAGGAGGGGGAGGGGAAGGAGGAGGAGAAAGGAAAGGCTCCTATGATGGTGAGTAATTAGCCCAAATTGGTTCTAGAAATTAAAAATATTAATGGCGAAGTAGAAACGAGATGCAAGAGATGAAAAACAGGATGAACATTGCTGAAGGCTGAATTGTATTCTAGACAATAAAATATTACAAAAATCTGGAGAAAAAAGTGAAAGTGATGGAAAAAATGAATGAAAAATTAAAACACAATACTTTTAGTTCATGTTGTTAAACACCTACTTAATAGTTCTAGGAAAATAAAACACAAGAAATGAAAGAGATGAAAAGGAAACAGAAGAATTTCCTTTGAGCTGAAGGTTTTGAGTCTTCAAATTAATGGAATGTCCTTATATAGCTACATTCTAAGGGAATTGCTGGTCTCCAAATTTTAAATTTCCAGAGAGAAAATCAATCAATCAAAAGACCAAACAGATGGCCAAGAAAAGAATAAGAGTCAAATTGTAGTCAGACTTCTAGTTAGCAACACTAGATGCTGAAGAAGTAGTTTAAGGAGGCTTTTTCTGTCTCTGAGCAGATGGAGAACTCCTCCCCACTTTTATGCCCACTTAGAATAATTTTAGTTTTGGCCCTCTATTTCCCCAAACTTACTGGTCTTCCAATCACCTGTAAAACTTTTGAAAATTGCAGATCCATAAGCCCTATTCCAAGGATGTGGGTGTATTAGATCCAGGGCGTGGTTTGGGAATCTGTATTATAAAAAAACTACTTAGTTTGGAAGCAATTGGTTTAGCCCCTAGAGACTGATGACTCAACTCCATTAGCTGTTTGGTCCACATGGGGCTCCATTCCATGACATGAACTCCAGTCTGGGACTCATTCCTCCTCCTTCTAGACCACAATGCTGACTCAGTGTACTCTGTCTGAGTCTTTGTGTGTCTCATGTGGCCAGAACCCAGGCCACAAAAATAATGTTCATGGCCTCTGCTTTGTTTTAGACTAAACATGTCCTAGATGACCAACTGACAAAAGATGTAAAATATTTTTGTGAATCCAGCTCCGTCAGAAACTGTTACCATTCATTAGGATGCATCAATCATTTGAAGGCTTGGATTTCACAAATAAGATAAAGAGAGCTTGGCCAGAGTTTTGCCATTCAATTGCAGCTATTCTAGGCAGGTGGGTTTAACTGAGATTAAATTCATTTCAAAATTAAAGATTTGTCAGATAACCATACTGAATTGTGTTATTCATGGAGAAGCCCCTAGAGTTGCCTTTTAATTCTACCAAGTTTGTCATTAAGAGAGAAAGTCTCATACTGCCCATATCGTCAGAAGTCACATTAAGGAGCAGCTTCTACAGTTTGGGACATGCCACATGCACGGAGCAATAAGGCCAGACGCACAAGGAAATCAACAACCCGTAGTCCAGCTGGATCAATACAGTCTTAGCAGACCTTATTCATGCGGTGGACGACTGACTCCGCCCCTCCGCTTGCCTCTTTAGATGGAGAATGCAGATCCTTGCAGAAGGCATGCCGTTCCTACAGTTGAATACCGCAGTAAGAGGTATGTGAAACTGAGATTTTTTTAACCGCCAAGAGCTATATTGTGAGGGTTCGGAAAAAAGACGTGTGTGGGTGAGAGTGCACCGTGAATCCCAAACACCGACGGGATGGGAAGCCTTTCTATTAGCTTATTTTGTTGTTATTAAAGCATCAGTGGACTTTTGAAGGCACACTCCTTTCTTTCCCGTTTGAAGTTCTTTTCGGTTGTATACTCTGATAAATGACGTAGATCCATCAAAAGCTTGGGTTGCATTTTCCCGGGTGGCTCTGTTTCCACCTCTAACTTCCCTCCGGTGTGCTGCTTTGTTCCCTTCCTCTCACCTCCTTTTTAAAATCCTGACTTTCTTCAGTTTTAAAGGAGAAGGAAAAAAAGCCCCAAAGTTCTAACATTTAGATAAATCAGTTTTGAACCTCCCTGTCCTGAAGAGCTTCCTGAGCAGCCCGCCATGCCTCCCCTGGAAGGTGCAGATAGCTGTTCCATTTCTTTGGTACACGTCACGGTTAAATATTTTTCATTTTCATTTTTTAATCAGAAAACAGGGCTGAAATAAAATTTGGCTCCAAGGAAATGTCTGTGTTCAGCTAAGCATGTTTTGGAATTTCCAAAAGCTTATACTCCTCTCAGGTCCAATAAGTTGGAGGGAAATTTTGATTACAGTGCCTGGTACTTGTGGAGAATGTGATTAAAAACTGATTAAAGGCCTATCAAAAGATGCCGTTGAGATACAGGCGATAATTTTAGGAGTTAATAAAAATCATGATCTCAGTGTTTCTCAATTTCTTTTGAAACTAATGAAGATTTCCTTGACCTAAGAAATAAAAACAAGGGAAAACTTAGTTTACATAAGAACCTCAAAGACAGTCTTAATATCAGTTTCTAAGAATTGTGTGTCCAGGGGAGAAGAGCCCCAGCAATCCTACTTTAGCTTTTGTCAGTATGACATATAGTTCTTTTTCTTTTTTTTTAAACTGAAGAGATATTGAATGCATCAGCACACTATGGGAGTAGAATACGGATTCTGTTAGGAAAAAAAAAAGGTGACATTTACTTGGTCATGATTTAGAGAGTAATTACTGTAAATTATTTTTAAAAACAAAAAAGCCGGAGCTGTCAAGTTTTCCTGATAAGTTTCAAGTTAGACCAACTTGAACTTGTGTTAGACCAACACATTCATTGGCCCATCATCTTATATGTATTTGTTTTTATTATTGTTAAGGGAAAACTATTAAAAAATAGTCTGGTCCACATCTTCCAGGTAACAAGTGGTCACCTTGACCTTGCTCTTCAGAGTCTTGTTATTTGAGACCTTGTATTTGAAAAATGTCTGGAACTGACAACGTTATTGATGTGTAGCTCACTTTCTGCATTTTCATTAATTTATCAGAAGTGGGTTTGATGTCCACAGAAATATGCTAGAAGGGGTTTTTAAACTATAGTGCCATGTTCTCTTTTGTTCTTATTTTAAAATCTTAACTGTGTAGAAATAGTTTTGAACACACTATCACATTTAATTATTTATGGGATAATAGCAAGTTTAGAATACAGTTAAAGAAAAAGAAGTAAAGACTAAAAATCTAAAATAGACTTTGCCACATTTTCAACAAGCCTGGCACTTTTCTTTTTTTGTTCTTTTTCTTTTTTTTTTTATTGTTGGAAAATGTTTCTAGGGAACCACAAATGAAATGAAGTTAAACAGAGAATCACATTTTGGATGTATGTGGAGTAAATATAGCTCTTTATTTGTACTCTTAAGAGACAAACCATATTCTGCCTTGTATTATTTTTATTTTTATCATATCATATTTTTTGTCAAGACTCCAAATCCTTTGAGAGCTTATAGACCTACTCAGGGTGTAGCCAAGTCCTTGACACATAGGTGTGTTGATAGAGGATAAATGGATAACTCAAGTTGTACTTCGCATCTGTATCACCAAGCTTAGAATCAGTTTATAGTCTGTTGGAGGAGAATAACTTGTTAATGATAGCACAAGATAGGATGAAATAAATACTTTAGTAATAATACAAGCGAAATGATGGTGAAGCCTAAAGTAGAAGTAATAGCCTTAATTTGGGGATGGAGGAAGGAAAGGGAACTGGGAGTACATCACAAAAGGAAGCCATACTGAGCCTAAATCTGTAAGGATCAGGAACATTTGTGCAGGTGGAGAAGGAGGAGGAAACATGCATTTCCAGCCTGGAGGCTAGATAAAGCACTTCCCATATGGGGACTAGAAATCAGTCCCATTAACCTGGAGCTTATTTCCCTGGAAGGAGCGAGCAGTAGGGTCACGTGGCTCTGAGGAGTTCAGACTTTGTTCTGCACAAGAGGAGAGCCAGTAAAGATTTCTGAGCCGAGAAGTAACATACTGTGAGCTGTAAGATTTAGGAAAATGGCTCTGGTATCAGCAGACAGGGTGGGTTGAAGCCAAGCCAGGTTCTGCAAGGGAGACCTGTGAGCCTCTGAGGCAGGAGTGGCTGAGAAAGGAGCGGGGGAGGGAAATATGGGACACATTGTGGGAGCACATGGACACCAGAAACAAGCCTGCCATTGCCTCCTCACAGCAGAGGCCTTCCTCTTCCCTGCAGCCCATTGTTAACATCTCTGGAAGGACCCACAGAAATCCTCTCTCACTGCATTGGCTCCTTTCTCTTTCCCCTTCATGGCACACTGGGCTCCACCTAGGTAGATCGCTCCATTCTTCGTGCTCTCACATCGCCCTCTGATTCTGAATATTTTATTTCCTATGCTAGATGTATGGTTCTCTTCTCTCCAGTTTCTGAAGATCTACTCAATTTTTATTTTTTTAAAAGATTTTATTTATTTATTTGACAGAGAGATCACAAGTAGGCAGAGAGGCAGGCAGAGAGAGAGGAGGAAGCAGGCTCCCACTGAGCAGAGAGCCCAATGTGGGGCTCCATCCCAGGACCCTGGGATCATGACCTGAGATGAAGGCAGAGGCTTTAACCCACTGAGCTACCCAGGTGCCCCTACTCAATTTTTAAAAACCCAACTCAAATGATGTCTCCTTCATAGATGTTTTCCTACCATACCTCTCCTGTCCTGCCTCCCCCACATGCTGCTGGATATAGTTGCTCTCTCCCTGGCCTCCTAGGGCAAGAGGTTCACCTGTCTTTTATAAAGTTAATCACCTGACACCATACACCTATCAGAATGACTAGAATAAAAAATAGAGACAACTCTAAATGCTGGTGAGAATGCTGAGAAACGTGATCATGCATACACTGTTGGTGGGAATATAAAATGGTACAGTCATTCTGGAACACAGTTTGGAAGCTTCTTTAAAAAAAAATCTAAACATTAAGCTACTCTATGACCCAGCAATTGTGCTCCTAGGCATTTATCCCAGAGAAATGAAAGCATATGGCGCACACAAGAACCTGTACATGAACGTTCATGGCAGCTTCATTTGGAATAGCCAAAAGCTGGGATCAGCCCAGATGTCCTTCAACAGGTGAATGGTTAAATAAACTATGGTAAATCATTCTATGAAATACTACTCAGTAATAAAAAGGAACAAAGTGTTGATCAATGCAATAACTTGAATGAATCTCTAAGATACTATGCTTAGAAAAAAAGAAAGCCAATCCTTAAAGATTATGTACTGTAAGATTCTTTTTATTAATGGTTTTGAAATGACAAAATTTTAGAAATGGAGGACACATTAGTGGCTGCCAGAGTTTAAGAATAGGGGAGGAATATGGGAGAGAAGTGGGTCTAGTTGTAAAAAGGCGACACAACTTTTGTAGCAATGGGCTTCAGTATCCTAACTGTGGTGGATAGAGGAACCTACATGAGTGATACAACTGTGTAGAGCTCCACACACACCCAAGTGGGTCCAAGTAAAACTGGTGAGATCTGAGTCAGATGGGAGGATTGTATCAATGTAAATATGCCAGTTTGACCTAATATAGATTTACAAAGTGTTACCACCGGAGGAAATGAGGCAAAGTACCGAAGAAGTCACTTTGCATTATGTATTACAACTATATGTGATTTACAATGATCTCAATGAAATTTAAACAAACAACCAACGAACCATGATTACATGGGACTGAAAATTGGTTTACATGACTTTATCCTTGAGGGCAAGTACAGTGGCTCATATTTTTGTACTCTTAACCTGTTGTAGGTTGACAGACATACAAGGGTGCACAATTCATTATTGCTAAGTGAATTAATTTTGGAGATCAAAGAGAGTGAGGAGTCAAAGAAGTCTGACATTTCTATTCTGGAGTACTGGGAAGAGGATGATATATTTAAAAGACATGAATACAACTCAAATTTGAGTTGAGGTAGATAAGGTCTTTATCTCTCTCTCTCTCTCTGGCATTCTCACTCTTTTTTCTTTAAGTGTGAATTTGAAATGTTAGTGGTATATCCAAATGGAAGTATCTAGTAGGCAGCTCAAAGTATTTCTATTGTCTCTAGTATTCTAGCTAAACAACAACCATTCTAGGTGTGATGTGACTTTATGATTCAAGGATTTAAGTACCTCAGTACACTTCTTGCCAAGGACTTAATAAGCTTTCATAGTCTGTTATCTTTAATACTGGATATTCTACCTGAAACCCCCAAATTCAGATGAAGTTGTCACATTCTGAATAGTTTTTTCATTTTATGGCTGAAACCTATTTATTGATTTTGATCCTGATATTGAATTTGAGTTTAAATTCTTAACTCTTTGTCAGAGGGATTATTAGATGATTTTCCTCAAATCTAAGGCATAGGTGTTGCTTTTAATTAAATATCTGTTAAAAATGGACATAAGAATATTTGGCATGAAATCAAAACATTAGTCAATGGGCAAATATAAATTCAGTTACATATACTATTCTTATATATCACTTTTAACATCACTTTTTAGGAAACCTTTGACTGTAAAACTAGGGTATAGGTTTTAGTATCACAGATCTAGAAAGGAACTTTTGTGATCATCTAGTTCTAGGATCATATCCTAACTATCTTGAGTAGTAATCAGTATTCTTCTTGATAATCTCTAGGCATTTATATTACACATGTTCCTTCACTCATTTCTTGAGTTTTTATCACCTGGCTGTTCATAAGAGTTCTTATGTCCACATGAAATGGTTTCTTTTGGCAGAGACTATGTTGTCTTCATTTTTGGGCTTCTGCAATCTCTTATTGGGTTAGGCAAGGCAGTGCCCATATGATGTGTTTATTGATTGAATCAATGGCTAAAAAATGCTTTAACTTTCTCCTGTCTAGGAGAAAGTCTAGGCCGTTAAGGAAAAGAAAATCATAAAATCCCTCCTGATTATGAAGGAAAGATAATAATCAATTCAGCCCTTAGTTTTCTCCAAGTTAAGTAGCTTGAATTAATTTAATCTTTTCTCATAGAACCTGATCTCCTTTCTTAATTAATAATCCTTACCATTCTCCTTTGAATCCACTTCAGCCTTTATATATCCTTTAAAAATTTATCACCGATTGGACACCCACTTCCAGTAAGGACCTCATTAATTCAAAATATATCAGCTTGG
Source organism: Mustela nigripes (assembly GCF_022355385.1). Lineage (NCBI taxonomy): Eukaryota > Metazoa > Chordata > Mammalia > Carnivora > Mustelidae > Mustela > Mustela nigripes. The sequence goes on along the minus strand of NC_081568.1, from coordinate 132,348,174 downwards.
TTACTTTGTGACTTATGCCAATTATTTGTTACCTAGTTTTTCTTGGGGCACACAACCCTATGGCTCTTTCTGCCATATTGTAGAATGTTTTGATATGCCATATTGTAGAATATTGTTTTGATAAATATTTGTTGAGTGGGTTACTTTGGTAACATTAATATTTGGTCATTTTAAGATTTGGTCATGTTGTATACCTTTCTCTTTGAGAAAAGGGTACCAAGCTCTGTTCTTAACTGGCCCAATATCTTACAGATGTTAATGAAAACATCCCTTTCTGCTTTTACTCAAAGGGCAAAGGAAACAACTTATTGACAGCCACAGGTTTTTGTAATTGCATCATTGTGACAATGAAACATTTCTACCAGGTCTTGTTTACCTTCCTGATCCTGTCTTCGTGATACCTTCTTTTTTTTTCTTTAAAGATTTTATTTATTTATTTGACAGAGAGAGATCACAAGTAGGCAGAGAGGCAGGCAGAGAGAGAGGAAGGGAAGCAGGCTCCCTGCTGAGCAGAGAGCCCGATGCGGGACTCGATCCCAGGACCCTGAGATCATGACCTGAGCCGAAGGCAGCGGCTTAACCCACTGAGCCACCCAGACGCCCTCATGATACCTTCTTATGAAGAGCCTCATGTGGTTGGATTCCTGGTAGGCCCATGATCAAGCACATTTGAATTCTAATGGTAAATGCTGGTAAATGCTTACGTTGACACCTTTGTGCAAAATATGATATCCTATTACCTTCTTAAAAACATGAATGTTATTTACATTTTTGGATTTTTAAATTTATTGGAAAGCTGAGACTGTGTTTCACTCACCTTGTACTTTGTAAAAGGACTTGCAGAGTGGACATGCAAGTTATTTGTTGAACTAAGGGCTCAGTGAGTGAATGCCTTTTTAAACCTATATGAGTTCAGTGAAGGTGGAATATTTAGTTTTACTAAAATAGCAAACAATAAATATTTGCCCATTGATTGAAGCTGCTATTCTTATACCATTGATGTAGCAAACTTGGCAAGTGTTAACATTTTAGCATTCCGGGGTTCTATTTAACTTATAGCTTGTCATTATACCAAATAGACATTCAGAACTTTCCCATTGTTTCCTAAACTGGGAGTTGACCCATAGGGAGATCATGGACTGTTGTCAGGAAGTCACAGAGATGGCAGCCCCAGCGCCCTGAATAGCTGCTTGGGGAAGAGGCAGTGAACTGTGGGTGACCCAACATTCTCCACCTACTGCCTCCCCTCGGGCTCTTCCTCCTTTCAGATCTGTTGTGATACTGAGAGGGAGACCAGAGCTACTGCAGAATTTGTAGGATGAAAAGTGAGCTTACTTTTTTGGAGACAGTTGATATGAGTCATGGAAAACCCAGGGGAGTTCACAGGATGGAAAAAGTTTATGAAGTCCTGGGGTGACCTCAGGCTGATGCTAATTGAATTCCCTTGACAAAGTATCTTAAATGATCTAGAGCAGTTACTGTTTTTAAATGAGTGCAGGGAAAACAGTTTTCCCAGGGAGTTTTGTTGGAGACCGAAAGGTCACACAGATTCTGCAGTTACAGTCATGTGCACAGCTGGCTTTGGATTAAGTGAGGACTCAATCTAAGGGATCTGGAATTAGAAGACTTGAGTTTGGCTCAGTGATTGTAATATTCTTATTAGCTGAGAACAGTGTGATTTCACTTTAGCATCAAGTCTTAAAAATATGTCAAGCAAAACATTTGAATTTCTATTTTCTTTAACAGAAGTTCAGGATAGTTCTATACATCTACAGTTCATTAATGATGGGCAGCAGACTTGATTTGTTTGTGGCATCCCAGGGTTCAGACCTTTACCTTTCTCTGTATTTTACACCCCTCACAGAACAACCTCACCCAGGTTCATGATTTCTACCATCCCTGTAGATAGGATTTTCTCAAGACAGACACAGTTAAAAAATAAAACTAAAAATTATTAAATTAATTATTAAAAATTATTTATTTTTAAATAAATAAATTATTTAAATAAATAATTTAATTTAATAAAAATAAATAATTTTTTATTTATTTGAATAAATAAATTATCTGCTTTCTGGGGAAATTATTAGTAGTCCCCTGCCTATCATTCTCAAAAATACCCTATAAAGAGTGCTTCTTTTGAACTCTAGACTGATGAGTCTTCTTAGACACCTCTACCTTGATATAACGTAGACACTTTACCCTCAACACACCAATACCGAACTAACTGTATCCTGTATCTAACTGTACTGAATTAACTTTCCTATATTCCTTGCCTCCCTTGACACTCCCCAGCTCCTGTGATCTCCATATGCATGTCCCTCCCCCATTGAAATCCATGGCCCTCTACTCCCCTTGAAATTGTTGCCCAGAAACTTTCTGGGTGTTTCTTCTCTTTCTTTGAGGATTCTGGGTAGATTCTTGCTCAGTCTCTTCCCTCCTAGTCCCACTATCTATCTGAATTACTTCAATGTCCCTGTACATGACTATGGCAAACACCACAGTTTGCCTACCCCCAAAGCCATCATCAGCTCTTAGGTTTTCTTCGCAGACAAATAAAATCTGCCTTTGTTCATGTGGGAATATGCATGGCTCCAGGAAATGAATGGAGCACAAATACTGGTGTTTTCTAATTTGCTGGTTACTCTGTGGGTAATTCTAATACGCAAACAGGCATGGCAACCCTGGCTCCAAATCCATCACAGCAATCTCAGATCCCTTTGTGATTGTCCAAGGATGCTCACACAACCCAATTAGGGAATTTTTACTAAAATTTTCTGGGAAAGTTTTGCTCTTAGGAAAAAAAAAAAGAATTATACAAGAAAAAGTCTTCTTGCCCTTTACTTTCCTTCTTTTTTGGATGCTCTCCGATGAGGATGCTTTTAGCTGTTGTAGCCATCTGGGGACTCTGAAGTGGTAAGTCAACCTGCTGAGGATAGCAGGATAGAAAAGGGTAAAGATCCTGGGTCTCGGATGCTACTGTTGAGTCTATAAATCTGGAACCCAGCTAACTCTGGAATTTAAGTTAGGAAAGCATAAATATTATTAAGTTAAAATCACTGTGTGGTCTTATGTATCAGTTTTTTTTTTAGTAGGCTCCGTGCTCAATGTGGGGTTGAAATCATGACCTTGATATCAAGACTTGCATGCTCTATTGAGGTCTTATGTATTTTGCTAAAAGAATGCTTACGATAGAGTGCCCCATCTAACTTCCTAGAGGCCAAAACTTTGACCTAGAGGTCAAAACACTTTTTCTGTAAAGGGTCAGATGACAAATGTTTTAGGCTCTGCGAGCCATAGAGTGTCTGTTTACAATTACTGAATGTTGCCATTATAGCACAAATGCAGCCAGAGACAATATATAAACTAATGAGTGTGGCTGTGTTCCAATAAGTTGTTACTTACACAAATAAGCAGACAACCAGATGTGATCTATGGCTGTAGTTGGGGGACCCCTGACCTAAATCTCATTAAGAAGTAGCAGAGAGGGGCGCCTGGGTGCTCAGTTGGTTGGAGCCTCTACCTTCAGCTAGGGTCGTGATCCTAGGGTCCTGGTATCGAGTCCTGTGTCGGCTTCTCTGCTCGGCAGGGAGCCTGCTTCTCCCCCCACCCCTCTCTGCCTGCCTCTCTGCCTACTTATGATCTCTGTCTGTCAAATAAATAAAACCTTAAAAAAAAAAAAAAAAGAAGTAGCAGGGAATCAGCCTCTAGAGGGCTAACTACATCTTTTGCTATTTCTTTTCTTTTTTTTTTTTTTAAAGATTTTATTTATTTATTTGACAAGAGATCACAAGTAGGCAGAGAGGCAGGCAGAGAGAGAGAGAGGAGGAAGCAGGCTCCCCGCTGAGTGGAGATCCTGACGCGGGACTCGATCCCAGGACCCTGAGATCATGACCGGAGCCAAAGGCAGTGGCTTAACCCACTGAGCCACCCAGGCGCCCCTCTTTTGCTATTTCTTGAGCAAGATAAGATTAGCATTCTCATGTGGGACACTGTAGTGTAGGAAATTACTGCAGAATTGGGAATTGAGTAGGAGGGATGAAAAGAGAAGTGTATAACCTAGACTCAAAAGGTAAGAGAAAGGATTGTGTGGCGGCAAGAACCTTAGACAGGACTCCCATAGAGGTTTTATGTGGTCATTAGTACTTCCAGCGATCTTTGTGTCATGTGAGTAGAGAGAAGGAGACATTACCTATATCATCAAAAGTTTTATGGGATTTCCTGGAGCATCAAAATCTATTTTGACTAAGAACTTCAACCTTTGTTATTTGGAGAGAGAAAACTTTTCTGGTGTGTATAAATGACAGTGGGAGGACAGAAGGTATGGATGAGAATCTGATTTATCAGGTTGGGCTACTGAATGCACAGACTTTTCTTCCTGCAGCAATTTTATATAATAATGGGACAGTTTTTGCCATAAGATCTGGTCTTCCTTTGATATAGGCACCAGCTGGCTTTAACTTAACAATTCACACATGTTTTGGAGGTAACCTAACAGGTACTACCTGACTAGTACGAAAAGCCTTTGCTGGGATTTGGTGGAGGTACTCAGCTCTGTGTTACTAGAATGTATGAGGTTTCTAGATGGATAGTGAAACTCATTAGGGTTCCTGGTAGAAGAGAAAGAGCCCATCTTTCAGGTTCATAAGTTGTCCACAATTGTCTAAGTAAATTGGGTAAGATTACTTTTCTCCCCTAATTTACCATTAATGCTACTATTGCTTATTTAAATCTGAATCCATTTGTACAAAAATCATGGAAGCACAATGGTTACCTTTAGGGGGGAGAAATAAGAGGTTGGGGAAGGAAGTCAGGAAGTCTTCATTTTTTATTGGGTATCCTTGTGTAATATTTGGAAATTCTATCTGCCTATATTACTTTATCCAAAAGATTGAAGAATAACCTCTATTTTAAATACTACTGGATGTATCTGTGTCAGGTAGGTTGGTAGATGAAGGTAGGAAGGTACACTGTGAAATTCATTTCAGGTCCTGATCCCTGCTAGGGACAACAGTATATTCTCACACATTTAGCTGTGGCCAATGTTTATGCCTATTTTCAAAAGAATGCACACATCATGCCTTGCCTATTCACACAGGTTTCAACATAAACACTGATAAAACTACATGCCACTGATCTATGAAACTCATCCTGAGACTTAATAGCTTGGTAACATCGATCCCAGGAAATGGAATTGTGAGGGGACATGAACAAATAGCAGTTTTAAAGAAGAAAGAATCAGTAAGTTTTGAGGCATAAAAGTTATGGAGTTGATGTTGAGCTAATTAGTAGTGGAGGAGAATTAAGAATCCATACCACCATAGAACTGCAATGATGTGATGTGATGGAGGTGTTAGCTAATACCACAGTGGTAATCATTTTGAAGCACTGACATACCTTGAATGTACTGCAGGTTCACTTGCAGGCCACTGCAAGAAAGTGAATGCCACAATAATAGTCACTGGTTTCCCACTGCATATAAAAGTTATGTTTAGGGGCGCCTGGGTGGCTCAGTGTCATGATCTCAGGGTCCTGGGATTGAGCCCCACATCAGGCTTGGCAGGGAGCCTGCTCCCGCCCCCCCACCGCCTGCCTCTCTGCCTACTTGTGAACTCTTTCTCTGTCAAAAAAATAAATAAAATCTTAAAAAAAAAAAGTTATGTTTATACTATACTATAGTCTATTAAGTGTGTAATATGATTATATCTTAAAAAAAAAAAACAATGTTCATCCCTTAATTTAAAAATGCTTTATTGCTAAAAATTTCTCATCACCAGTTGAGCTTTCAGCAAGTTGTAATCTTTTTGCTGGTGGACGGTCTTGCCTTGGTGTTGATGGCTGCTGACTGCTCAGGGTGGTGGTTGCTTCAGATTGGGGTGGCTGTGGAAATTTCTTAAAGTAAGACAACAATGAAGTTTGTTACCTTGATTAGTTCTCCCTTTCACTAATGGTTTCTCTTTAGCATGTGATGTTATTTGATATCATTTTATTCGCAATAGACCTTCTTTCAAAATTGGAGTCAGTCTTCTCAAACCCTCCTGTTGCTTTATCAACCAAGTTTATGTAATATTCCCAATCCTTTGTTTTCATTTCAACAATCTTCACCAGGATTAGATTCTTTCTAAAGAAACCACTGTCTTTGCTTATCCATAAGAAGCAGGCCCTCATCTGTTAAAGTTTCATCATGAGGTTGTAGCAGTTCAAATAGAATAATAATAAAAAAAATTTGGAATGTTATGAGAATTACCAAATAGTGACACACAGACATGAAGTGAACAACTGCTGTTGGAAAAATGGTGCTAATAGACTTGTTCTACAAGTCTTGCTACAAGAGTTGCTACAAACCTTGGACTTGTAAAAAACTCAGTTATCTGCAAAGCGCAATAAAGCAAAGCCCAATAGAATGAGGTACACCTGTATATAAGTGTATCAAATCAACACATTGTACATCTTAAACTTATGGAATGTTGTATGTTAATGATATCTCAATAAAGCTGGAAAAAAAAAAAGAATTGGTACCAAAAGTAAAGAGGTATAGAAAGTAATTGAATCCCTTCAATATTATTGCCATTATAGGGAAGATGTGTGGATTTTGCTGAAGTCCCTAGAGTTCCCCCAGTGCAACTCCTGTCTTGGGATTCACTAGTTTCTGTTCTTGGATTCCCGGGAGATATCTGTTTTTGTTTCTTTTTATAATTAACCCACTTTTCTTGACTTAGCCTGAGTGAGTTTGTGTTCTTTTTTTTTTAAAAAAACAAAACAAAACAAAACAAAACAAAAATAAACAAACCTTAATTTAAACTAATTGAAATTCCTGCTCTGAACTTTAGTCATTTTCTCCCAAATGGAATATCTCCTTAGCTAGACAGTCTGACTTAACATTACCACCCTTAATGGCTACACCATGAATCATCTCATGTTGATGGAGAATATATAAAACAACTCCAATATTCAAATGATATTTCAAGATCAAAAAGTAAAAAGTACAAATGATATTACAGGTTTAATAGAAAAGACAGAGTGAGAAGGAGAGGTCATTGAGTATAAGAGGAAAAAGTACAAAGAATCAGCCAGGGTCAACACCGAGAGAAACTGAAAATAGACTTTCCCTGTCTAAGTCTCTCCCTACCTTCTCCAGGCACACATTTTGCCTTTGATTTCTCTAATTTTGGCTTCCACAGCCAATCTTGTTTGACTTTCTAGTGTTAAAACCCATCTTTCTCCATGTACACCTTGTCTCCATACATCAAAAAAATTGAAAGATCTCAGATAAACGATCTAAATAGAACCTAAATTTCTAGTGCTCAAGGAATTTGAAAAAGAAGAAAAACCCCAAAGTAGAGATGTAAGGAAAGACTAAAGATAAGAGGAGAAATAAATGAAACAGAGAACAGGAAAACAATAGAAAAGGTATATAAAACTAAGAGTTCTGTTCTTGAAAAAAGATAAACAGAATTAACAAATCTTTAGTGACACATTATATTTTATTCCCAGGTTGAGATGCTTATAGACCCCTAAAAGGTAATATAATTAATGAAACAATAAGGAACAGACTTTATTGCTTATGTAAGATATTTTTCAATTCCACAAAAATGTACATTCTGTTTCAGTCAAGACAGCTAACTGCTGTAACAACCAACCTTCAAGTCTCCGTGGCTTAACAGAATACGTTCTCACTCATGTTACAGAGCAGAGTACAAGAGGGAGCTCTGTTCCTTGCTGTCGTTCAGGGATCCAGTCTTCTTCTGCTCTGTGGCTCCACCGTCCCATAGTCTTCCACCAAATCATTTCATTTGACTAGAGGAGAAAGTATGAGAAAAGTGGATCTATTTAAGACCCTTTCAACCTAAGGGATGTGTTACTTGTTCACATTCCATCCACTGAAGGGCTGGGAAATGTAGAGTCCAGGAAGAAGAGAAGGACAGAGATGCAAACATACTTTGGGAAATACATGCAGAAATACTAGAACTGAAGCAATGGAAATCATTCAGAGGTTTCAAAGGGAACGTTTCACAGGATATGTTTGGCCTGTAGATTAATTTCTCTTAGCCCAGTGTTCTTAAAATGTGAACTGGAGTGTTTTTAAATAGGCATGCATTCTCCAATTTACCACTGTTCCCAGTGCTTCCTATCTACCACTCATGACCCACTCTGCACTTTTTTTTTTTTTTTTTTTTGCTTAATCCCTAGAGGCACTTGTGTGATCTGGAATGAGCCCGAGTGTCTTTATTTTACCGGTGGTGATGAAAGAAGTATTGGGAGGAGGTGAATGAGGAGTGACATGAGAGGTAGGAGGCAAGAAAGGTAAGAGCTGGGCCTGGAAAGAAAGAGCGTAAGGAAGTAGGAAATCAAGCACTAGTATCATGTGTAGGAAAAGACCAGGCCAGTCCAGCCAGGGCTGAAGAGTCCTCTGGATTAGTAGGTAGATAGCAGAAACTTTCTTGGCTTACACAACACCACTTCCCTTTCTTCATATTGGTAGGTTCCAGAAGCCAATGTCCACAACTCTGACTATGAAAATGCCAGATACTTGCCTCCCCCTGCATCCCTTGCAGCTAGGGGTGCCCCTAAAACACACTTGCAATGAGACATGAAGGGAAATGTGGTGATTCTTGCCTTATGTAAAGAGGAAAATGTATAAGCAGTGTTTCTGCACACTTTGGGTGCAGTTGGGTGGAGGCATACAGCTCTCTTAGAATCATGGGGCAACTGGCTGGAAGATAGAAGTCAACGTGTAGAAAAGCGCAGAACAGAAAGATGGAAAAAGGGCGGGTCTCTGAGAACATTAATGAATACTGAACAAATACCAGGCCTGCCCAGCTTCAAGCTCTCTGGTTATGTGAAAAAAGCAAAATGAACAAAAAGACAAAACGCAAAAACCCTTTATTAAGGCTACTTTCTGTTGGATATTTTGCCAACTATATCCCAAAACATCCTAACTGTTTTACTCTGTTTTACATCTCACTGTACAGTGAGAGCAGGTCCAATAGAGTGGTGGGGATAGAAAGTGACAGCTATCATTGAGGTCCAGTTAAACTGCATGTGAAGGAAAGAGACAATGGCTTGGCTGTGAAGGAAAGAAGAGAAAGATGAGATTAAACCTAGAAGGGTGTAGACTCTGGATTCAGAAAGACACTGGCTTACATCCCAGTTCTACCGTTGGTTGGTTGTGAACTGATTATTTTCTCTCTCAGAGCCTCTATTTCCTTGTCTGTAGAATGGGGATGAGAGTAGAACACACTCAGAGGATCGTTGTTGCAAGACTTAGTTGAGTTCACATGGGTGAAGCTCTTAGCCTGGGGCCCAGCAAATGTTTAACACATGTTAGCTATGATTTAGACCATCACCGATCTTTTAGCTGTTTATGTCTTTTCTTGCATATCTCCTTCTGGATTGCCCCATACACACCTCAGACTCCTGGTGCCTGCTCTCCCTCTCCTTCCCACCATATGCTCTTCATTTTTTGCTAATTAGAAAAAATGTCTTGGATGCAGCAGAAAGACATGTGGCATGGGTTGTGTGAAACTGGATGTTTGGGTTTGGATAGATTTAATTCACAGAGTATGCTATGTGCTGTCTGGTTATCCAAGGAACCCAATAAAAGCTGATCTCATCCTACTGATTGAATTTGCTGACACGCTTATCATTTCCTTTTACAGTTTTTATGGTCCAGAATGACTCTGTTGCCAGCATCTTCTGATAGGAGGAATTACTTTTCCAGGCAGTGCAATCATGCTATTTATCAAAAGAAACACTGGACAATCAGACTGGACTTCAGAGCTGTGTCCTGACCCATCTGGCCAACTCTCGGCAAGAAACTTCTTTGTTCTTTAGAGACTGAGATTTATCCCCAAGCACTAACAGAATTGAAACGGAAGAAGTTGGAATTATTCGTCTTTGGTATGTACACAATAGCTTACTATTTATGCATACGAAGGGACATTTTTAAAGGAAGGAAGCAATTGTAGAATGTTTTGTCCCTGCCTTCACTGACCTCTCTATTTTAACTTGCTCTTTTTACATGAGGGGTGTTTTTACTGTGTTTATGAAGCTGTGTCTATGAATACAAACCCCTTACGTATTCATTTATTTAATATTTGCTGAGTGCCTACTATGGTTCCCGCATCATTTTAGGTGTTGTGATACTGTAAGGTTCCTGCTCCCAGGAGGCTGAGCCCTGAGCTTGGGGTACATGGTAGGACACACTTGGGCTGAAGGCACTGAGGTGCAACAAAGGAGAATATTCCAGGAAACAAACGGCAAAACTGTTCTGAAGGAAACACTGGATATAAAACCTACATTTCTTAAAGTGTCAAGGATACCATAAAACAAATACCAGTTTTTCTATCCTGCTATACATTTCACTCTAGCATTGAAATATTCAGAGCTCCTATTCAAGTCATAAGCTGTTATACAATCTCTTCTGAATGAAGGTAGCAATGATTCCTTACAATGTAGCTTATTATATGAAATTAGGGAAATCTTAGGCCTCAAAACAATATGCACCATAAAATCATGGTATAACATAGTTCATCTATACTTTGGGGGTTAGCTCAGTTCCCCTCAATTATCATTATAAAAAGGTTTCACTCCAACTAGAAGAAAGAACAGCTTAATTTGTAAGAGTTCTATATGCTGCTGCCTTAGTTAAACAAAGACAGAAAAGCAGGAGGATGGAATGTGCATTTGGTGAAATGCTGGCATAGAATATAAAGCAGCAGTGAATCCTTAATATGAATGCATTTCACTCTAATAATTGCAGGTGAAATTAACTATTTTGGGGGGAGAGTAATAGGAATGAGTCAATTCTATTTCAAATTAGCATTTTGATGTGAGGTTTTAAGCATTTGTAATTCCAAGTTAAGAAACACAAAATGTGGCATTTTTCATTTTGGGTATGAATTTCTATGTTTATGCATACTGTTTTGACATGTAATACATATTTTTTTAGTATAACTATTTTCCTTCTCAAGCATTTTTTTTTTTTAACTACATCCCTACCTGAATTATCCTGCATCCCTTACATTAGTCCCTAGACTTCCTGAAGGAGTCTTCATGTTAATCTACTGATCCTATACCCTAGTTAAGGTCCTCTTCAGGGATTTTAGAAATGGGATTAAAGCCCCTTCTGCCCCTCTGGCTCTGAATTGTTGAGGCTGTAAAATGTGGTACAGGGGGTAGTGTTAGCATCCTTATTTCTTACTATGTGGTGTGGTCTGCAGAGTCCAAGAGAAGATGAAGCATGAGCCCAGAATAGCAGGAGGGCAGACAACAAAAGCCTTGGTTCCATTTGTTCCCAGGGTCAGTGCCAGTTTTTTGTTCTTGAATTGTGTAAGACACCCTGCTATCCTGATTTCCCCTTTTTGATTAAACTCGTTCAAGTTGGGTTTCTATCACATGCAACCAAGCAATTCCTGACTAGCACAATCACTCTTCTCACTGCCCTTTATGAACTCTTCAATTAATTCAGGCTCTTCATCCTACTTTCTTTTCTTTTCTTTCCTTTCCTTTCCTTTCCTTTTCTTTCTTTCTTTCTTTCTTTCTTTTTTTTTTTTTTTTTAAGATTTTAGTTTTAAATAATCTCTACACCCAATGTAGGGCTCGATCTTACAATTCTAAGATAAAGAGTCACACACTCTTCCAGCTGAGCCACCCAGGTGCCCCTCTTCATCCTACCTTCTAAACCTCTTTTGTGGTCCTGTGGTCACACCCCTGCATTGAGATCTTCACCATTCTCTCCCCTATGGAAGCCCAATCCTTAACATCATCCAGCCCAAGTTCCGCCTGCCCTGAACATCTTTCTCTAACTACCTGTGCTTTCTCTCTATGTTCAGAACTCATGTAGCCTTTGTTCTCATTATATGCTCACTGGCACTTTGTTTTTTTCCAAACCGAGCTCAACTCCTTGAGCATTGAGGCAATTTATCCTACCTTTGTGTCTCTCCACGACCTTAAATATTGTAAGTGGTTGGTTTTGATAGAGGTGATGTTACTAGCTATAATTTTATAGCTAGATGATAATCTTGATGATATCATTTAAATGTAAAATTAACTTAAATATAATGAACTCATGTTAGCTGAGTAATTATTTTAGGATTAGGTTACATTGAATGGCAATAGTTCTTTGTTGATGACTTCTGTATAGAGATATTATTTATAAGATGTACATACCCTGTTGGGCAAGGAGGATGTGTTTTGGGAAATAGGGCTGCTAACAATGTCACGCAGGGTTGTTACAGCTCAACTGTCAAGACTGCATTCCTGGCATTTTATATTGACAGTGCCTCTTCCATTCTCTTCAAACCACTTCAAGTCATGACATGCTTCTGGCCCAATTTTCTTCTAGGTGTTTTTCAAATAAGACCAGGTCCAATTATCCCAGGCTACAGAGATATTTATGATGCCATTCTAATGTCACCATATTTCCACAATCCTGGAATTGTCTGCTGGGCTTCTCCCTGTGTTTTCACATCAATTTCTTGGAGTGTAACACCAGCTGCCTTACAATGAGTATAATTATAGCATCCAGCATGACATTTTCCTTGCTTTCTTTGGAGCATGTCTGACTCTATCACTTTCAAACATTATGTTAGCCATTAAGAATAAAAATTCTTGATCAGACCCAAAATAATTGACAGAAATAAAGGCCAAGGAAGTAGATACCCTGCAGAACACGTTTGCTGTAGGAGAGCAAGGCAACATACTCAGAGGCAATGGTTTTTTTGCAGTATGTGACCCAGCTCTTGTTGGTTGAGTGCCTACAAGTGTAGCTAGCACACATAGCATGGCAGAAATATTCAGTAATAGAGAACCAAAATGGGGAGTATACATATATTGATACATGTGTATGTGATTTGGGAAAATACTTCAGAAACAAATTGCTTTATAAAATTTAAGGACAGATAAATAGCATTAAACCTGGTAATTTGGATATAGAAAGGACACCTTATATATAGATATGTACTCAACTTACAAATATGGCTTCTTTGCTAACTACAAATGAAGGATTCAAAACTCAGAACTTTGATATAGGTTTGTGAAAAGAAATGGAAAGAGAGAGGTCCTGAAAGGTGAAAGTCGATGACAAAAATAACAGACCATTAGTCACAATACTAAGGCAGTTACAAACCAGAGCTGGGATGACCATTATTCTAGTTAATGAAGACAACAAGGTAGAGAATGACCTCTGGGTAAGCAGCGTAGAGGGAAATGTCAGAAAGGTCTTAGTCCCAGTGCTTGGTAGGGACTTGTGGAATTGCTTTCTCAGGATTCAAGGCTTCTGAGGGATGAATAAAATATGCTCTCATGAAAACTCTGACAAGCCTTCATCCTGGTCAAATGACTGTGGCCATCTGTATTATTAAAAATAGCTTTGGCTAACTCAGAAATGTGGAGAAGCATTTTTTCCTTAAAAAAACGAATGCCTACAAGTATTATATATGGATAGAAGCTAGCAGGTCATCGCAGGTCCATTGAATTTCATCTTAATAAGAAGTTCCAACCTTAATTAAAGAAACTTTTTTTTTTTTTTTTTTTGCCATGCGGGGCAAATTATAAATTAAGATTTCAGCTTCTGGTACTGTAAGATCAGAAGAAATGCTGAGGGCTACATTTTTGAGAAATGAGTACAGTAAAATACACAGGAGAGAAGTCTCTCTTTCGGTTGTGTTCTTGAGATGACAGCATAACGTGGTCACATCCCATTTAATTCCTAGCCAACTGCAAGTCTTCCCTCCCCAGGAGGGCCAGCCTAATGGGTGTACAAGCCTTTCAGTAGCACATGACTCTGTTCGCAGAAGGAGCTCTGTGCTTGTTTTAATGTTTTGCTGTTGCTGTTTGCATATGCTTGGTAATTTTACCTTTAAACTTGTGTTTTGTAAAGTGGAGCCTGATGGGACAAGGAGTGTGCTCATTCATAGAGGGGCTCCTCGAGGGGTATGTTCCAGGGGCTGCAGAGAAAAGTATATACATGGATCACCATCCAGCACACACATACAAGCCTGGGGTGGTCTAGGATGCAGAGAAGACACCAAGGAGAGGACTAGCCCTAGGACTGGACCTGGGTCTAGATTGGTGGTGGCAACAACAGCACTGGCAGCCTTGGGAAAGAGGAGATTATGGCAGGGGCCAGAATTGAGACCCAGGTTGTGACACTGGCTTGGTGATCCATCTAGGAAGCTGGCTTGGTGATCCATCTAGGTTCTATACAAACATTAATTATCTAGACAGCATGGGTATAGGGAATGCTGGCATCAAGGAAGTAAATTTTGTCTATAAATAATTATAAAATAAAAGCATACATGTGGATATTGCTGTAAAGCATATTAAGGAGTTATCATTATTCAAAGAGTTTAGAATTTCTGAGTTTGAAAACTGCTACAACATTATGAAACAAATATCAGATTTATAAATAGAAATTAAATGTAAAGATTGTCGCATTAGGGATACATGAGTGGCTCAGTCATTAAGCCTCTGACTCTTGTTTTTTTGTCAGGTCATGATCTCAGGATTTTGAGATCAAATCCCATGTCAGGCTGTAGGCCCAGCATGGAGTCTGTCCAGGATTTTCTCTCTCCCTCTGCCCCTCTCCACTTCTTTCTCTGGAAAAAAAAATCATCCCATTAGATGGAAAAGAACGCTGTTTTCATATGAAGCTTCAGATGAATCAGTTACTAATAAAGGTGACAATTCTAAAATTAATTTTAATTGAAAATACAATGAAGGAGTCGAGGGGATGATTGCTCAGTAGGAGGACTCTGAGCTCTCTCCATCCCATGTTTACAACAAGATATCATCCACATGCAAGTCAATAAACTGGAGAATAATCAGAAGACTGGCAGAACAAACTCTACAGCTAAATATGAAGAAGTTTCATCTGAAAGCTTAGGAAGGATGGAGAAACAGAGGGAGTTGCCTACAGGAGGGGAAGAGCTCCACACACAGAAAGGGCAGAAAAAAATGGGTCCTTGTATCAGGGAGCTCACATGAAGAGACTAATTCCCGTAACATATGACTTTAAAAACCAGAGGGACTGAATTTTGTGAGTTTGTAAAACCAGTGGGACTTGGAACCTGGAGCTTTAAAGTCAGCTGACTCAGCACTGTATGAGCTGGGAGGGCAAATGATAGCTGGGTTACCATGCTTAAAGAGACAGCAGCCTGCACAGAAAGGCAACATAAAATCAGCAGTTTATACAATGCTGGGGGCAACTGGGAGACAGATCTATTCATATGGATTTTGGAGCATGGTGGGGTACTTCTCCAAAAATGAGGGAACTGGCCAGCACTATTTTCCTCCTGGACCTCCCAGCATAAACACAGAACCACCTGGGAAGCAGGGGCTGCATGGACACTTGGCACCTAACCAGCTAGCCAAGTGCCAGACCCACAAGTTCTCCTGAGGACTCACCCACTCCAAGCCTGCTAGCATCTGCCCTAGGCTCACAGAAGATTTTGTTAGCACACATGCCCCACTCAGCTGCTAGCTGCACAGCTGCCACTGTGTACCATGCCCAGTGGCACCCCCCCCAAGCCACCCCAGGACATAGCCCCTGGCCACTATAGCACTTCAGGGGATCCAGCATAGGACTATTGCCCTAGCACAAATTTTCCCAACACTATTTCCCAGCTCCCAAGTTCCTCAGCATGTACACTCTCCCAGAGCTTGCTTGTCTGGGTCCCACTGAATCTACAGAAAGCAAGCACAGCCCACAACATGTAGAGACACAGTGCAAACAATTGCACTGAAAGGAAAAGTGACTCAGACACAGCAGCAGGGCTTAAGCAACAAACATAGGATACTCTCCTGAAGTACCATGTTCTGGTGAACAGGGGATATGCACCGCAGGACACTCCAGGACCTCTTTCTCATAAAGTCACTACTTTCAAGAGTAAAAGTTGACTTTCTTAACATACAAAGACACAGAGAGGAGGACAAAATGAGAGGACAGAGAAATTTATCCCAAATGAAAGAACAGGACAAGGCCACAGCCAGAGATCTAACTGGAACAGATATAAATAATATCCATGATAGAGAATTTAAAGCAATGACCATAAGGAAGTAGAAGATATGAGTGAGACCCTAACATAGCAATAAGGAATAATATAGCAGAGAAGAAGGGCTCAATGATTGACACTAGGAACATGCTTGATGGAATCAACAGCAAGATGGAAGAAGCAGAGGAATGAATTTGTGACCTAGAAGACAGTAATGAAAAGTAATCATGCTGAACAAAAGAGAGAAAGAAGAATTATGCAAAATGAGAATAGACTTAGGGAACTCAGACTCCATCAAATGTAATGACATTTGTGTTTTAGGAGCTCTAGAAGAAGAGAAAAAAGGGGCAAAAATTTTATTTGAAGGAATAATATCTGAAAACTTCCCTATTCTGGGGAAGGAAACAGATCTCCAGATCCAGAAAGCAGAGAGAACTCCCTCCAAAATCAACAAAAGCAGACCTACACCAAGACATATTGTATTTATGCAAATATATAGTAATAAAGTGTCAAAATATAGTGATAAAAATTTTTTCTTAAAGCAACAAGACAAAAGAAGCCAGTAACTTACAAGGGAAAAATCCATAAAGCTAGCAGGAGACTTTTCAATAGAAATTTTCAAAGCCAGAAAAGAGTGGTATAATATAGTCAAAGTGCTGAATGGGAAAAATCTGTAGCCAAGAGTACTCTATCCAGCAAGGCTGTCACTCAGAATAGAAGAAGAGATAAAGAATTCCCCAGACAAACAAAAACTAAAGGAGTTCATGACCATTAAATCAGCCCTGCAAGAGTGCTCGCTTCGGCAGCATATATACTAAATCAGCCCTGCAAGAAATACTAAAGGGAACTCTGAGTGGAGAGACCAAATGTGACAGTATAAAGGTAGGAAACACAATAAGCAGTAAAAAATGAATATTTCTGTAAAAAAATCTAGTCAAGGAACTCACAAAAAACAAGGATATAAAATAGTAACATATACCTTAAACATGGGAGGGACAGAAGAAAAGAATGGGTTCAAACTTAAATGACCATCAACTTAAGGTATATTGCTATATGCAGAAGATGTTATATACAAACGTAATGGCTACCCTATATAAAAACTACCAATAAAAATGCAAAGAATAAAGAGAAAGAAATCCAAATATATTACTAAAGAACATCAGCAAACCATGAAAGAGAGAAAGATGAGAAAGAATCTGAAAAAAATCTTCAGAAACAGCCATATAGCAAGTAATAAAATGAAAATGAATACATATCTAACAATAATTACTTTGAGTGAAAATGGACTAAATGCTCCAATCAAAAGACACGGAGAGACAGAATGCATAAAAAAAAAAACAAGGTTCACTTATATGCTGCCTATGAGACTCATTTCAGACCTAAACACACATACAGATTGAAAATGAAGGGATGGAGAAGAATTTACCATATAAATGTATGTGAAAAGAAAGACAAGGTACCAATACTTATATAAGACAAACTAGACTTTAAAACAAAGACTGTAACAAGAGACAAAGAAATATACTATATAATAATAAAGGGGATAATCCAACAAGAAGATATAACAGTTGTGAATATTTATGCACCCAAAATGGGAGCACCCAAATACATAAAACAGTGAATAGCAAACATAAAGGAACTAATTGATTTTAATACAATAAAAGTAGAAGACTTTAATACTCCACTCACATCAAAGGACAGATCACCTAAACAGAAAATCATCAATGATACAGTGGTTTTGAATGACACACTGGAACAGATGGATTTAACCAATATATTCAGAGCATTCCATCCTAAAACAGGAGAATGCACATTTGTTTCAAGTGCACACAGAACATTCTCCAGAACAGATCACATATTAGTCAATAAAACAAGTGTCAACAAATTCAGAAAGATTGAAGTCATGCCATACATCTTTTCTGACAACAATGCTAAGAAGCTAGGAGTCAACCATAAGAAAAAATCTGGGAAGATCAAAAATAAGTGGAGGTTAAATGACATGCTGCTAAATAATGAATGGGTCAACCAGGAAATCCAAAAAGAAATTAAAGATACATGGAAACAAAAACCCCATGGTCCAAATGAAAATGAAAACCCCATGGTCCAAAGCCTCTGGAATGCAGCAAAAGTAGTTCTAAGAAAAGTGTATAGCAATACATGCCTACCTCAAGCAGCCAGAAAAATCACAAACTATCTAACCTTACACTAGGGGGAAAAAAAACAACAAACAACAAACAACAAACAAAACCTAAAACCAACAGAAGGAAGCAAATAATAAGTATTAGAGCAGAAATAAATGATATAGAAACAGACAAACAAAAAAACACATCAATGAAATCAGTAGCTGGATCCTTGAAAAAACAAAAACAAAAACAAAAACAATGATATTGATAAACCTCTAGCCAGACTTATCAAGAAAAAGAGAAAGGACTCAAATTATAAAATCACAAATGAGAGAATATAAATAACAATCAACACCACAGAATGCAAACAATTATAAGAGAATGTTATGAAAAACTATATGCCAAAAAATTGGACAGCCTGGAAAATTCCTAGATATTGATAAATTCCTAGAAATGTATAAATTACCAAAACTGAAACAGGAAGAAATAGAAAACTTGAATGACTGATAATCAGTAAAGAAATTGAATCACCAATCAGAAAATTCCCAACAAACAAAAGTCCAGGATGAGATGATTTCATAGGTGAATTCTACCAAACAGTAAAGAAGAGTTAGTACCTATTCTTCTCAAACTGTTCCAAAAAGTAGAAAAGGAAGGAAAATATTCTGCCAAGAATTCTTTATCCAGCAAGGATGTCATTCAAAATGAAAGGAGAGATAAAAGCTTCTAGAAAATCAGAAACTAAAAGAATTTGTGATCACTAAAGCAGCCTTTCAAGAAATATTAAAGGGGGATCCTTTAAGGGAAGAGAGCCCAAAAGTAAAGTAGATCAGAAAGGAACAGAGACAGTATACAGTAACAGTCACTTTACAGGTAATACAATGACACTAAATTTATATCTTTCAATAGTTACTCTGAATATAAATACTAAATGCCCCAATGAAAAGATACAGGGCATTGGACTGGATAAAAAAGCAATATCCATTGATATACTGTCTTCAAGAGACTCATTTGAGACCCGAAGACACCTCCAGATTGAAAGTGAGGGGGTGGAAAATAATTTATCATGCTAATGAGCACCAAGAGAAAGCTGGGGTGGCAATCCTTATATCAGACGAATTAGATTTTATACCAAAGACTGTAATAAGAATCCAACAAGAAGATCTAACAATTGTAAATATTTATGCCCCTAACATGGGAGCACCCAGTTATATAAAACAATTAATAGCACATTGATAATAATACAATAATAGTAGGGGACTTTAACACCCCACTTACTGCAATGGACAAATCATCTAAGCAGAAGATCAAAGGAAAATAGGGCTTTGAGTGACAAACCAGACCAGAAAGACTGCACAGATATATTCAGAACATTCCATCCCAAAGCAACAGAATACACATTCTTCTGTAGTGGACATGGAACATTCTCCAGAATAGATCACATCCTGGTTCACAAGTCAGGTCTCAACTGGTACGAAAAGATTGGGATCATTCCCTGCATATTTTCAGACCACAATGCTTTGAAAATTGAACTCAATAACAAGAGGAAAGTTGGAAAGAACCCAAATACATGGAGGCTAAAGAACATCCTACTAAATGAATAGGTCAACTAGGAAATTAAAGAAGAATTTTAAAAATTCATGGAAACAAATGAAAATAAAACAGAACTGTTCAAAATCTTTGGGATGCAGCAAAGGGGTCCTAAAAGGGAAGTATATAGCAATACAAGCCTTTCTCAAAAAACAAGAAAGTTCTCAAATATATAACCTAACCTACACTTAAAGGAGCTGGAGAAAGAACAGCAAGTAAAGCCCAAACCCAGCAAGAGAAGAGAATTAATAAATGTTAGAGCAGAAATCAATGAAATAGAAACCAAAAGAACAGAAGAACAGATCAACAAAACTAGGAGCTAGTCTTTGAAAGAATTAATAAGATTGATAAGCCCCTGATGAGACTTAACAAAAAAAAAAAAAAGAAAAATGATCCAAATAAATGAAATCATGAATGAAAGAGGAGAGATCACAACTAACACTGAAGCAATTATACGCCAACAAATTAAGCAATTTGGAACAAATGGATGCATTCCTAGAAATGTATAAACTATCAAAACTGAAACAGGAAGAAATAAACCTGAACAGATCCATAACCAGAAAGTAAGCAGCAATCAAAAATCTCTCAACAAAGAAGACTCTAGGGGCAGATGGCTTCCCAGGGGAATTCTACCAAACATTTAAAGAATTAATACCTATTCTTCTAAAGCTGTTTCAAAAAATAGAAATGGAAGGAAAACTTCCAAATTATTTCTATAAGGCCAGCATTACCTTGATCCTAAAATCAGACAGAGACTCCATCAAAAGGAAAATTACAGACCAACATCCATAATGAACATGGATGCAAAAATTCTCACCAAAATACTGGCTAATAGGATCCAAGAGTTTATTAAAAGGATTAATCACTATGATCAAGTTGGATTTATTCCTGGGCTGCAAGGATAGTTCAACATCTACAAATCAATCAATGTGATACACTACATTAATAAAAGAAAGCACAAGAACCATATGATCCTTACAATAGATGGAGAAAAAGCATTTGACAAAGTACAGCATCCTTTCTTGAATAAACCTCTTCAGTGTAGGGATAGATATGATACCTCAATATCATAAAATCCCTATAAAAAACACAGCAAATATCATTCTCAATGGGGGAAAAGCTGAGATCTTTTCCCCAAAGGTCAGGAACATGGCAGGGATGTTCACTATCATCACTGCTGTTCAACATAGTACTATAAGTCCTAGCCTCGGCAATCAGACAACAAAAAGAAAAGACATCTGATTCAGCAAAGAAGAAGTCAAATTCTCACTCTTTGCAAATGATATGATACTTTATGTGGAAAACCCAAAAGACTCCACTCCAAAACTGCTAAAACTCATACAGGAATTCAGTAAAGTGTCAGGATATAGAATCAATGCACTGAAATCAATTGCATTCCTATACCCTAACAATGAGACAGAAGAAAGAGAAATTAAGGAGTCAATCCCATTCACAATTGCACCCAGAACTATAAGATACCTATGATAAATCTAACCAAAGGGACAAAAGATCTGTACTCAGAAAACTATAGAATACTAATGAAAGAAATTGAGGAAGACACAAAGTAATAGAAAAACATTCCATGCTCATGGATTGGAAGAACAGATATTGTGAAAATGTCTACACTACCTAGAGCAATCTACACATTCAATGCAATCCCTATCAAAATACCATCAACTTCTTTCACAAAACTGGAACAAATAATCTTAAAATTTGTACAGAACCAGAAAAGTCCCGAAGTATCAAAAAGGAATGTTGAAAAAGAAAACCAAAGCTGGTGGCATCACAATTCCAGACTTCAAGCTCTATTACAGAGCTGTAATCATCAAGACAGTATGGTACTGGCACAAAAACAGACACATAAATCAATGGAACATAATAGAGAACCCAGAAATGAACCCTCAATTCTATGGTCAACTGATCTATGACAAAGCAGGAAAGAATATCCAAAGCGAGAGAAATCTCTTCAACAAATGGTATTGAGAAAATTGGACAGAGACATGCAAAAGAATGAAACATGATCATTTCTTTCTCTATCTTTCTTTCTTTCTTTCTTCCTTTCTTTCTTTTTAAAAATATTTTTATTTATTTACCTGACAGAGAGAGCATGTGCACAAGCAAAGGAAATGGCAGTCAGAGAGAGAGGGAGAAGCAGTCTTCCTGCCAAGAAAGGAGCCTAACTGGGGCACAATCCCAGGAGCCTGGAATCATGACCTGAGCCAAAGACAGATGCATATCTGACTGAGCCACCCTGGCATCTCAACTAGACCATTTTCTTACACTATACACAAAAATATACTCAAAATGGATAAAAGACCTAAATGTGAGACAGGAATCAATCAAAATCCCAGAGGGGAACACAGGCAGCAACTTCTATGACCTCAGCTGCAGAAACTTCTTGCTTGACTGTCTCCAAAGGCAAGGTAAACAAAGGCAAAAATGAACTATTGGGATCTCATCAAGATAAAAATCTTTTGCACAGCAAAGGAAACAGTCAACAAAACCAAAAGACAACTGAGAGAATGGGAGAAAATATTTGCCAATGACATAGCAGATACAGGGCTAGTATCCAAAATCTATAAAGAGCTTATCAAATTTGGAGGGGAGGGAGGTGGGGGGTTGAGTGAGCCTGGTGGTGGGTATTATGGAGGGCACATATTGCATGGAGCACTGAGTGTGGTACATAAACAATGAATTTTAGAACACTGAAAAAAATAAAATAAAAGTAAAAAAAAAAAGATTAAAAAAAAAGATATATCCAAAGAACAAATAATCTAATCAAGAAATGGGCAGATGACACGAACAGACATTCCTCCAGGGAAGACATACAAATAACCAACAGACATATGAAAAAATGCTCAACATCACTTAGCATCAGGGAAATAAATATAAATGAAAACCACAATGAGATACCACCTCCCACCGGTCAGAATGGCTAAAATTAACAAGTCAGGAAATGGCAGATGTTGGCGAGTGTATGGAGAAAGGGAAATCCTCCTATACTGTTGGTGAGAATGCAAGCTGGCGCAGCCACTCTGGAAAACAATATGGACGTTCCTTAAAAAGTTAAAAATAGAGCTATCCTACAACCCATCAATTGCACTACTAGGGATTTACCCCAAAGATACAAATATAGTGATCCAAAGGGACAACTGCATCCCAATGTTTATAGTAGCAATGTTCACTATAGCCAAACTATGGAATGAGCCCAAATGTCCATCAATTGATGAATGGATAAAGAAGATATGATACACACACACACACACACACACATACATATCTGTATATATACACCATACACATATATGTATATATACATATATATATATAAAATGAAATACTCCTCGGCCATCAAAAAGAATGAAATCTGGGGTGCCTGGGTGGCTCAGTGGGTTAAGCCACTGCCTTCGACTCAGGTCATGATCTCAGGGTCCTGGGATCGAGTCCCACATCAGGTTCTCTGCTCAGCGGGGGGCCTGCTTCCCTTCCTCTCTCTCTGTAATCTCTTCCCTTCCTCTCTCCTACTGTGATCTCTCTCTGTCAAATAAATAAATAAAATCTTTAAAAAAAAAAAGAATGAAATCTTGCCATTTGCAGCAACATGGATGGAACTAGAGAATATTATGCTAAGCGAAATAAGTCAGTCAGAGAAAGACAATTATTAAATGATCTCACTCATGTGGAATTTAAGAAAAAAACAGGATCAGAGGGGAAGGTAGGGAAAAATGAAACAAAATGAAATCAGAGATGGAGACAAACCATAAGGGACTCTTAATCATAGGAAACAAACTGAGGGTTGCTGGAGGGGAGGTAGGTAGTGGGAGGGGATAACTGGGTGATGCACAGTAAGGAGGGCATGTGATATAATGAATACTGGGTATTATATAAAACTGATGAATCACTGAACTCTACCTCTGAAAGTAATGATACGTTATATGTTAATTAATTGAATTTAAATTTAAGAAGGGGGAAAATTTAAAAAGCTTCTACACAGCAAAGGAAACAATCAGCAAAACTTAAAGGTACCCTACAGAATAGGAGAAAATAATTGCAAGTGACATAGCTCATAATGATTAGTATCCAAAATATATAAAGAACTTATAAAACTCAACACCAAAACCAAATAATCCAGTGAAAAAATGGGCAGAAGACATGAACAGATATTTCTCCAAAGAAGACATCCAGATGGCCAACAGACACATGAAAGGATATTCAACATCTCTCATCATCAGGGAAATGCAAATCAAAACTACAATGAAATATCACCTCACAGCTGTTAGAAATGGCTAAAAGCAACAACAGAAACAATAGGTGTTTGTAAACATATGCAGAAAAAGGAATGCTTGTACACTGTTGGTGGGAATGTGAACTGTTGTAGCCACTCTGTAAACCACTATGGAGTTTCCTCAAACGTTAAAAATAGAACTACCCTATAATCCAGCAATCGCACTACTGCGTATTTACCCCCAAAATACAAAATACTAATTCAAAGGGATACATGGCTCTCAATGTTTTTAACATCATTATTTACAATAGCCAAGATATGGAAGTAGCCTAAGTGTCCATTGATTGATGAATGTATAAAGAAGATTTGGTATATTGGGATGCCTGGGTGGCTCAGTCTGTTGAACATCTGACTCTTGATCTGGGGGTTGTGAGTTTGAGTCCTGAGCTGGGCTCCATTACTGGGTGTGGAGTCTTCTTGAAAAAAGAGCAGGGAAAAGAAGATGTGGTGTATATATATGTGTGTGTATATATATGTATATATACATGTACGTATGTATATAGGTACACATATACACACATATATATCTATACATGTATATATACATATATTTACACATATACATGTATACACACACATACACACAAATGCTGAAATATTATTCAACCATAAAAAAATGAAGTCTTACCTTTTGCAATGACATAGATAGAGCTAGAGTGTATAATCCTAAGTGAAATAAGTCAGTCAGAGAAAGACAAATACCATATGATTTCACTTTTACGCAGAATTTAAGAAACAAAGGAGAAAACAAAGGGGAAGAGAGAGAGAAAGACAAACCACAAAACAGATTCTTAATTACAGAGAACAAACTGATGGGTATCAGAGGGGAAGGGATAGGGGTATGGGAGTATGGATGACATACGTGATGGGGGTTAAGGGGTGCACTTGTGATGAGCATTGGGTGATGTATGGAATTGTTGAATCACTATATTGTACATTTGAAACTAATATAACAGCTATGTTATGTTAACTATGTTAATTTATGTTAACTACCTGGAATTAAAAATAAATGGTAAAAAAAAAATACAGCAATGCAATGTATTAGTAGGTGTTTTGAATTATTTACAAATTTATGATACCATTTTTGGTTTTGGATGTGGACCCTCCATTGCAGAAAATGTTAGAGGAAATATTTAAAAGCCATGGTACTAATTTACATTTATAATTAAATTCAGATGCAAAACACTGATTTTTATTGGGAATTAAATCTTTTTTTTTTTAAAGATTTTATTTATTTAACTGAGAGAGAGATCACAAGTAGGCAGAGAGGCAGGCGGGGTGGGGGGGGGGAGCTGGAGGGGAAGCAGGCTCCCTGCTGAGCAGAGAGCCCAATGCAGGGCTTGATCCCAGAACCCTGTGATCATGACCTGAGTCGAAGGCAGAGGCTTAACCCACTGAGCCACCTAGGCACTCCTGGGAATTAAATCTTTTAAAAAGATTTTCTGGAAGAACCATTGGCTCTGGATACTTTAAAATTGATAAAATATTATTTATTATATTATAGACTTAAGCACCAAAATATTTTCATAATTAGTAAATATATGTTGTTATCCCTATTATATTTTATAAGTAGTAATAAGGTATTTTTAAAGGAAAAAACTTTATATTTTAGTACCTTTAACAGCACTTTCCCCTTCTTTTCTGAACAAGGGAACCTACATTTTTATTTTGCACTGGGTCCCACAGTTTTTGTAGCACCCTGTTCTCTTAGGGGGTGACCTCCCCTTGAGCACACTTGATCTGTCTTACTTTTAGGACATTCTTTGCTCGGGTGCAAAGGATTGAAGAAGCTGTAGCCTGACTCCCTTAGAGTCAGTATTGGGTCTCCTTGTTGCTAATCTCTCTTTGATGATGGCTTCTACTTTCTTTTCAACATCATCCCTTCTATACCTTGGTTCTGGTACCTGGATTTCTGCTCTTCTCTCTAGCTTCACTCCTGGCCACTTTCTCACCCCCCTGCCCCTCGACAACAAAGGAAAGAACATTGAGACACGCTTAGTTGTTGCTATAAGAAATGGAGCAGTTTGCAGAGGCTCAACTTTGAACTAGAACCAACTATTTGAGTGGGACAGTTTCTGAAAGAGTACACTATTTTGCCATAGAAATCTCAGAAGTACATGGCTTTGTATCCAAGTATATGATCCCTGGTTGTCTGCCATCCCTATTTTCCCATTCTTCACCATAATAGACGTTTGAGCTGGGCTTGTGGCTGCCTAGGAAAAAAACTACATTTCCCAGCCTCCTTTACAACTAATTGTGTCTCTGGACTCAGCCTGATGGTTGAGATGTTTGCTGAAGCTCTAGCAGCACCAGATAAATTTAGCAGCACTAGATAGCCAGTGTATACTTTTTGCCCCTTCTTCCAGGATTCTGCTTGAAAAATGAGTATGATGTCTGGAACTCTAACTTAGCAGAAGGACAAAGAGATGGTAGAACATCAAGTTAGATTCTGTTCTGCCATCTGCCTCTAGAGCAAGTTTTTGTTATTTAGAAAAAAGTACCCATTCTGTAAATCCTTTATTACCACGTGCAGAAAAACTGCCATAATGAATTCACAGTCTGTCTTAACTGTTATGTAAATAGCCTCATCTTAGGGTTGGGCTATACAACAAAACACAATGACCTGGTCTAGAGGAAGCCTGGGTCACCATGGACCTCATGGAAAGGAATTACCATACCTGCTATAATTATCTACATCTGGACCTTGATGTATGAGAGAAACAAACTTTATTTAAACTACTACCATTTGGGGTTATTTGAAGCCAAGTCTAATTCTGATAGGATGACCCCTATTACTCATCACCTTTTTTGTGTGCTCTAGTACAGTTGCTTCTCAGATCTTAATGTCCATATAAATCACCTGGTTATCTTGTTTGTGTGCATATTTTGATTCACCTGGTGTGGGGTGGGGCATTTCTAACTAGCTCCAATACAGAATGAAATCATATGTACTTCTATCTCTTCTTGAATAAGGGAGACCTCCTTTTAACTTAACCAAACATTCATGTAAAGAGGTAGATCATCAACAAGTATTTTTCAGGTCCGATGAGAAAAATACCACATTGTACACTTCTCCAATTTAGAATCCTTTTGAGATTGTTTCTCAAAGTGTGATCTGTTGACCACCTATGTAAAGAAATTGGTTAGAAAAAAAATCCTTTCTGGGGGGAAGGGTTTGTTAAAAATAGTGTTGTCCTCTGTAGGAAGCTGTTAAACCAGAAGCCCTGAGGCTGAGATTGTGGAATCCATGCTTTTAACCAGCTGCCCAGGTGATTCTGATGCATGGTAAATTTGAGAACTGCAGCTTCCAAAGGAAGGAGAGGCAAGCAAATGACACTGTAAGAGCTCTGGCCAGCCAGACTTCTAGATATATCCACTGCCTTGAAGAAATGTGTGGTGACATGCTGAGAATGGGAAATAAATGCAGACTAGAGCCTGGAGGTCCCTAGGAGTTGGAGAGAAAAAGTGTGTCTTTGGACTTTTGGTGCAAACCCAGAACAGGTAAATCTTGATGGAATGTTGATGAAATGTCTGTCACCAGTTTGGAGAGCTAAAACACTCCAACTGAAGCCATCCTTTTGACACTGATGCAAGAAGAGGAGCTCCATCTGTATGGTGCAAAAAAGAATGAAATTCAACCAATTCAAAAACCAAACTGCGAAAGTACAAGACAAAGAGCTAGTGACAACCCAAAACCATTTGTGGAAAAGGTATAAATATTTTATTCAATTGCAAGCTTAATATAAGTCAACATGTGGCTCTCCCTCCAAAAAAGAAACTAATATGACCTTGAATTGTATTAATAGACATACAGTAAGTTTATTCTACTTGATGTCTTAGGCACAAGATAAATTCAAACTAAACCCCCCCCCAAATTTAGAGCCACAGATTTTAGTTTTAAGGACCAGATTTTTAAAAATAATTTATTATTAGCCTTTTGCTTATTATAGTTGAAAAGTTACTTTTGGAAAATGCCTAACAAATTTACATTTTATACAACTGAGAAAAGAGATCTTGTGGTGCAGGTTTAGGAAGAGGAAACATTTTAAAGCTTTTATAAAGCTTTAAAGCCTGGGTCACCAAGAACCTCATGGAAAGCATAAAATGGAAAGAGAACTTCCCCTTTAATTCTGTTATTCATTTTTGTAGCAAATGAGGGTGGAGGTGCAATTTATCTCTAATAAAACTTTGCTCAGAGGCAGCCAGAATTTGGTTTTGTAGTTCTCACTCAGGCCACCATCATCACAGCTTTACCCAGTGACCAACTCCCTCCACCCCCTTCACCAACCCCCCCACCTCACCTCCCCCGCCTCCGCTCTGGGTTACTCCATATTGTAGAGTCTGCGTTCCAAACACCGAACAGTCTGATAAGCTTTCCAGAATCAGACCTACAGCCTGTATAAAACTGGCCCAGGCTAGTAATGGAGACTCTCCCATGCAGTTTTCACTCTAAAGGAGAAAAATCCAAATTTATCTCCTCATATATTTTACCTCTTGTATGTTGAACTTTTGAGGGCTGCTTCTACATGACACCTACTTAAATATTTAAAAGAGAACAATCAATCTACAGTCTTTCTTCAGGCTAAATATCACGGGTTTTTTTTTTTTTTTTCCATTTAGGTTGTAGAAGACAGAAGAACATTTATCTCCTTTATTATAGCTACTGTATGTCTATTAATACAATTCAAGGTCATATTAGTTTCTTTTTTGGAGGGAGAGCCACATGTTGACTTATATTAAGCTTGCAATTGAATAAAATATTTATGCCTTTTCCACAAATGGTTTTGGGTTGTCACTAGCTCTTTGTCTTGTACTTTCGCAGTTTGGTTTTTGAATTGGTTGAATTTCATTCTTTTTTGCACCATCCAGTGTCTGGGACTCTTAGCTCTTTGTCTGTTTCTGTCCTTCTGTATTTGTTTTCCTTCTCAGCATCATGATCTGCAAATGTGATGACCATGAATTTGATATTTTTACCCAGGTTGTTGCATAGGCAACATTCTGTGTTCCATCAGTGGCCATCTCTTTTTAGGCTAACAATCACCCAGGAATCAGTACTTGAGGGTCCCAGTTCTAGTTATAGTTTTTCCTAAATGTCCTAGGGTCTGGTTCATATCTCCAACTTGACTGCAATGATCTTATGGGAAAATTTGTTTAGTTCCTTTATACTACCTGGATGCATTGTATCAGTAACATTTCCCTAAGCCAGTCCTTTATTAAACAAATAAATAAATAAATAACCAAATCCAACCTATTTTATTTCTAAGTCTTTACTTATCTACCTGGGGGCAGTGGGCTGATAGTGGCGAGGGGATTGTGAAGGGTCTTAAAAATCATATTGAGGGGAGATGACTGTTCTGCAAACCTTAGGGGACTCCTGCAGGTAAATGAAGGAGCAACACCATTACATCTAAATGGGGTCTGTAGGGATGGTGGTTGCTCAGGTGCCTGGAGAAGCTGGTACCCAGAGGTCTGAGAAACTGAGAAGATGTAGTAATAGGGCTAGTATGTGTTTAATACATCAAAGCAGGAATTCTGAAGCCAAGGCCATTGGATTTTGGTCAGGGCATATTTCCCTAACTGCAGTGACGGTCTTGAATATTTTCCCAACTGATCTTGAGACATTGCTCAAGCTCCTTCAAAATCAGAGGGATTGTGGGGTGCCTGGGTGGCTCAGTGGGTTAAGCCACTGCCTTCAGCTCAGGTCATGATCTCAGGGTCCTGGGATCGAGTCCCGCATCAGGCTCTCTGCTCAGCAGGGAGCCTGCTTCCCTCTCTCTCTCTCTGCCTGCCTCTCTGCCTACTTGTGATTTCTGTCTGTCAAATTAATAAATTAAAAAAAAAATCAGAGGGATTGTAGGACTTCTTTCTTGTTTTGAGCCAAAAATCTTACTCCCAGCTCCTGTTCCTCTTTGTTCTGCTTCTCTCTTTGTGAGCAACTTTGAAAGCTTATCTAGTCCTTTTTCTCAACAAAAACTTCTTAAATATTTTAAGTAGTGTTCCTTTTACTCAGGCCAAACATTTCTAATCTCTGTACTTGAAATGTTACTGACTTAGCATTATCTGAAATATGGGAGTTAGTCTCTAATGCAATACATCCAATTGGAAAAGTGTAAATTCAATTTTCATATTTTGCTTTAATATTTTTGTGTGCCAGTAGGGTTCAGTATGTTAAAAAAAAAAAAAAAGGAATTCCCCTGAAGGATCATATTTTTAAGATTAGAAAACCCAGATTTTAAAAGATGTGAATGATATCTAATTTTCCTTGTGTCCAAGCCAAGATTTTCATGAAAGAAAATCTCTGCTAATTAAATCTTTTGGAAAATGGAAAAATTATGATTAACTGAAATTTTTTGCCTGAAAAATGTTTTTTTTTGTTTGTTTGTTTTGGCCTTTAATGTTGAAAACCATTTCCTGATGTAGATATGCTATGAAGATATTCTAGAAAGAGTATACTTAAGTTATTTTCTGTTCATGAATTTTGTAGTAGATTTTGCTGTTGTCCTACTTACCTGTAGTGGAGACAGTTAAAAAGCAACCTGTTTTTTTCAGATTTTATCCTTTACCCAAGCAGCAGGAGTCAATCACGAGGCAGGTTGAAACAGGTGAAGGAGATAGGGAGAAAGATCTCTTGATGTCTTGGCTGGAGTAAAGGAGCTATGGAGATTTCAAGTAAGATTACAAAAGGGATGAATTAGCCATTGATGGATGAGTCTGGTGTCAGGATGAGGTCTTTAACCTTGACATCATAGAGAAAATAGAAGCCATTGCACCACATAAGGGGAAAGGGAATGAACTATAACGTTGGGAAAAACAATTAAATGGGCAGCTGTGTGCCCACAAACCAAAGTGAGTCAGATCAGTTGGGAGCCTGCAGGAAACTAGAAGTGAGATATTAAAGCACGCATTTTAATTGTGGCATAGGTAATGACAGGAAGGAGTTGTAGGGAAAAAATCTGGACAAAGGAGGGAGAATCATTCTCTACATGTTAATGGTGCATAATGGTCTGGCGCATCAGAGTTGTTTATCCCTATCCACCAGATCAGGGGTTCCTCAACCTGGCCCCCTTGGCGTTTGGGGTTGGATAATTCTTTATTGTGGAAGGTTGTCTTGAGCATTTTAAGATATTTAGCAGCAGCCTTGGCCTCTAGCCCTAGAAGACAATAGTACTCTCCCCCCAGTTGTAACCAACAGAAAGTCTGTAGGTATTGTCAAGAGTCCCCTGGAGTTGGGGGGAGGAGAATCACCCCAGAGGAGAACTGATGCCTTAGACCCTTCATTTGGTACCATCACCCTGCCACATCCAGGCCATGGAGAAGCTGTGCTGACAGTCTTTTTTTTTTTTTTTTTTTCTTCATTAAACTACCACCTCTGATTGTTGGCAGGAGAAAAAAGCCTGGAAAAAAATGAATAAAGATGACAACACATGTTTTAAAGTTTTATTATTTAAAAATAGTAAATGTCTTGTGAACTAAAAGTAAGATTTACTTTATTGCAGTTATAAGGCTTTTCTTGCCCTTGTTTTCTATTTAATTCCTTCCTTTAGCCCATATTTTCTGCTTAATTATTCTTCTTCTTTCCTCCTCCTCTCATTTCTTGAATTTTGCCTTTTTGTGTTTGACCTTTTTCCAATCTTATCAAATATTTCTGTTTTATTTTTTTACTACAAATTATTTTCAGAAGCGGAAGTATTAATAAACAACATGAAACAACCTTAATAGCACTATATCACTTTTTAAAAATAGGTTAACTCCACATGAAAAAAAAGAATCGCAATTTCAAATTCAATATCAATCGTTTCAAGTATTTATAACCTAATTTAAAAAACTAAGTGTAGATTAAAAACAAAATTGATTACAAAGAAGTGGTGAGTTGAAGCCATTTTCTTTTATGTGTTTTTATTTTCTTCAATAGGTATTTACCAGGGAACTATAATTGTCTGGTCTTTTGTCATCTTTATTTATCTCTTGCTCATTCTGATCTCTTAAAAGCAAATTCCTTCTATAATGGAATTAGCATTAATTCCATGCTCTTTACCACCCAGTTTTCAATGATCCTCGTTTTTTTGTTGTATGCTTTTCCCAAGAGACCGGAATCTTTACTTTTTGCTCTCTGAGGATGAAGATCTGTTAGACAGTAAGCTCACTTCCCCACTATAGTATTTCCAGATGTGACCACTGACCATCACTGGGCATTTTGGAAAGATCATCCACAGCCTGCTTGGGGCCTATTAGCTTGGGAAATCCAGATTGCACTCCTATTTCCTCAACTGCCCATCCTCCTCATTTACAGAACCCTGATCCCCACCCCCACCCCGCCACAAGAGTACCTGGTCTTGCTTAGGAGACCTATCAACCAGTTGCAATGTTTGGGATTTACTTGGATTGCAACTCAAATAAACTATATTTATTTATTTATTTAAAAAATTTATTTATTTTTATAAACATATAATGTATTTTTATCCCCAGGGGTACAGGTCTGTGAATAGCCAGGTTTACACACTTCACAGCATTCACCATAGCACATACCCTCCCCAATGTCCATAACCCCATCTCCCTCTCCCAACCCCCCTCCCCCCAGCAACCCTCTGTTTTGTGAGATTAAGAGTCTCTTATGGTTTGTCTCCCTCCCGATCCACTTAAGCCCCCATGTTGCATCACTACTTCCTCATATCAGGGAGATCATATGATGTTGTCTTTCTCTGATTGATTTATTTCGCTAAGCATGATACCCTCTTGTTCCATCCATGTTGACGCAAATGGCAAGATTTCATTTCTTTTGATGGCTGCATAGTATTCCATATATATATATATATCACATCTTCTTTATCCATTGTCTCTTCCAGTCGGCGACGAGAGAAGAATTAGGCACAAACAAGTCAGCTGCAAACGACTGGGAGCAGGGGACAACAGTAGAAAAGGACTGCTGCCACAGCAGCAGTCTCACTTTTATTGGATAGACAACAATAGCCAACAGAAGGACTGATGAAGGTCAAACGTTAATCCCGTCTTGCACACAAGCAAGAAGGAGGATAAAGTTTATAGTTAAGCACATTCAAAGGACTCATCTAACAAACAACGAGCACTTCTGGGAAGAGAAAGGAGCAATAACGAAAAAGGGAAGCAGGCGGTTTTTGTTCCACCCTGAGCTGACCGGGCGTTCCCGGGTGCTCGGCTTTCCTGAAGCAGGCTGCGTTCTGCCCTGGGCGGGCCGGGTGTTCCCAGCTGCCTGGCTTCTGTGAAGGGGCGGCATTCTGCCCTGAGCGAGCCGGGCATCCCCAGCTGCCCAGCTTCACGGTCATACATCGTCCTTCTCCTTAAAGACCTGTTGTCGGTATCTGTATTTCTTAAGGCCATATCTAAATGTGCTTGGCAACTAGTAAAATCCTCCATGGGTTACAGCTTAAGTAACAAATTATTCCGAGGGGCAGCAGCAATCCATTCATCTGTTGATGGACATCTAGTTTCTTTCCATAGTTTGGATATTGTGGACATTGCTGCTATAAACATGCGGGTGCACGTGCCCCTTCGGATCACTATGCTTGTATCTTTAGGGTAAATACCCAGTAGTGCAATTGCTATTTTCCAGAGTGGCTGCACCAGCTTGCATCCCCACCAACAGTGTAGGAGGGTTCCCCTCTCTCCGCATCCTCACCAGCATTTGTCATTTCCTGACTTGTTTATTTTAGCCATTCTGACTGGTGTGAAATGATATCTCATTGTTGTTTTGATTTGTATTTCCATGATGCCAAGTAATGTGGAGCACTTTTTCATGTGTCTGTTGGCCATCTGGATATCTTCTTTGCAGAAATGTCTGTTCATGTCTTCTGCCCATTTCTTGATTAGATTATTTGTTCTTTGGGTGTTGAGTTTGCTAAGCTCTTTATAGATTTTGGACCCTAGCTCTTTATCTGATATGTCGTTTGCAAATATCTTCTCCCATTCTGTCAGTTGTATTTTGGTTTTGTTAACTGTTTCCTTTGCTGTGCAAAAGCTTTTGATCTTAATTAAATCCCAATAGTTCATTTTTGCCCTTGCTTCTCTTGCCTTTGGCGATGTTCCTAGGTAGATGTTGCTGTGGCTGAGGTCAAAGAGGTTGCTGCCTGTGTTCTCCACAAGGATTTTTATGGATTCCTTTCTCAAATTGGGGTCCTTCATCCATTTTGAGTCTATTTTTGTATGTGGTGTAAGGAAAAGGTCCAATTTCATTTTTCTGCATGTGGCTGT
>NC_081568.1:132302257-132310960 GCF_022355385.1 Mustela nigripes | reverse complement strand
CATGTATTTGGGTTCTTTCCAAATTTCCTCTTGTGATTGAGTTCTAATTCAGAGCATTGTGGTCTGAAAATATGCAGGGAATGATCACAATCTTTTGATATCATTTGAGACCTGATTTTAGGACCCAGGATGTGATCTATTCTGGAGAATGTTCCATGTGCACTAGAGAAGAATGTGTATTCTGTTGCTTTGGGATGAAATGTTGTGAATATTTCTGTGATGTCCATCTGGTCCAGTGTATCATTTAAGGCCTTTATTTCCTTGTTGATCTTTTCCTTGGATGATCTGTCCATTTCAGTAAGGAGAGTGTTAAAGTCCCCTACTATTATTGTATTATTGTTGATGTGTTTCTTTGATTTTGTTATTAATTGATTTATATAGTTGGCTGCTCCCATGTTAGGGGCATAGATATTTAAAATTGTTAGATCTTCTTGTTGAACAGATCCTTTGAGTTTGATATAGTGTCCTTCTTCATCTCTTATTACTGTCTTTGCCTTAAAATCTAATTGATCTGATATAAGGATTGCCACTCCTGCTTTCTTCTGATGTCCATTAGCATGGTAAATTCTTTTCCACCCCCTCACTTTAAATCTGGAGGTGTCTTCGGGTCTAAAATGAGTTTCTTGTAGGCAACATATAGATGGGTTTTGTTTTTTTATCCATTCTGATACCCCGCGTCTTTTGATTGGGGTAGTTAGCCCATTAGCATTCAGGGTAACTACTGAGAGATATGAATTTAGTGCCATTGTATTGCCTGTAATGTGACTGTTACTATATATTGTCTCTGTTCCTTTCTGATCTACTACTTTTAGGCTCTCTCTTTGCTTAGAGGACCCCTTTCAATATTTCCTGTAGAACTGGTTTGGTGTTTGCAAATTCTTTCAGTTATTGTTTGTCCTGGAAGCTTTTAATCTCTCCTTCTATTTTCAATGATAGCCTAGCTGGATAAAGTATTCTTGGCTGCATGTTTTTCTTGTTTAGTGCTCTGAATATCATGCTAGCTCTTTCTGGCCTGCCAGGTCTCTGTGGATAAGTCTGCTGCCAATCTAATATTTTTACCATTGTATGTTACAGACTTCTTTTCCCGGGCTGCTTTCAGGATTTTCTCTTTGTCACTAAGACTTGTAAATTTTACTATTAGGTGACGGGGTGTGGACCTATTTTTGTTGATTTTGGGGGGGGGGGGGTTCTCTGCACCTCCTGGATTTTGAGTCTTGTTCCCTTTGTCATATTAGGGAAATTCTTTCCAATAATTCTCCCCAATATACCTTCTGCTCCCCTCTCTCTTTCTTCTTCTTCTAGAATCCCTATTATTCTAATGTTCTTTCGCCTTGTGGTGTCACTTATCTCTCGAATTCTCCCCTCATGGTCCCGTAGCTGTTTGTCCCTCTTTTGCTCAGCTTCTTTATTCTCCGTCATTTGGTCTTCTATGTCACTAATTCTTTCTTCTGCCTCATTTATCCTAGCAGTGAGAGTCTCCATTTTTTATTTCACCTCATTAATAGCTTTTTTTATTTCAACTTGGTTAGATTTTAGTTCTTTTATTTCCCCAGAAAGGGCTTTTATATCTCCTGAGAGGGTCTCTAATATCTTCCATGCCTTTTTTGAGCCCAGCTAGAACCTTGAGAATCGTCATTCTGAACTCTAGATCTGACATATTACCAATGTCTGTATTGATTAGTTCCCCAGCCTTCGACACTGCCTATTGTTCTTTTTTTTGTGGTGAATTTTTTTGCCTTGTCACTTTGTCCAGATAAGAGTATATGAAGTAGCAAGTAAAATATTAAAAGGGTGGCAACAACCCCAGGAAAATACGCTTTAACCAAATCAGAAAAGACCCCCCAGTCATGGAGGGGAGAAAGGGGATAAAAGGAGGTTCAGGAAAAAAAAAAAAGAAACAATTTTATAAAAGAAAACGAATAAAGAAAAAATATAAAAAAGAAAAAATATATATGTTAGCTAATCTACTTAAAAAATGTTTAAAAAGAAAAGGGTAAAAATTTAAAAAATTTAGCAGAAGAAGAAAGAAAAAAAATTGAAAAAAAAATTAAATTAACTGCAAGACTAAAGAATCATGAGAAGAAAGCCATGAGTTCCATTCTTCGCTTTCTCCTCCTCTGGAATTCCTCTGCTGTCCTTGGTATTGAAACCGCACTCCTTGTAGGTGAACTTGATCCTGGTTGGATTTCTTGTTGATCTTCTGGGGGAGGGGCCTGTTGTAGTGATTCTCAAGTGTCTTTGCCCCAGGGCGAATTGCACTGCCCTTACCAGGGGCTGGGCTGAGTAATCCGCTCAGGTTTGCTTTCGGGACCTTTTGTTCCCTGAATGCTTTCCATAGAGTTCTGGAGGATGGGAATGAAAATGGCGGCCTCCCAGTCTCTGGCCTGGAGGAGCAGAGAGCTCTGGCCCCACTCCTCAGTGCGCCTCAGAGAATAGCGCCCAATAACTCCTGTTTCCCTGGCCTCTGACCGCGCTCTGAACTCATAAGCATGTGACTGGTTCAAGGTAACCCCAAGCTGAGAGCTCAATCCTTGGCTCTGTCTCTGTAGCCGGCTTCCCCATTCTAATACCTGTGAGCTCTGCAACACTCAGACACCCCTGATCCTTCTGTGACCCTGCGGGACCTGGGGCCACGCTGACCCTGCGTGGGCTTCACCCGGGTTTAGCCTCTGGAGTGATGTCACTCCGTGGAGCAGACTTTTAAAAGTCCTGATTTTGTGCTCTGTTGCTCCAAAGCTTGCCAGGAGCTGGCCCCTCCCGCCGCGGTCTATCTTCCCATCACTTCTCCGCCAGTCCTACCTTTCAGAAAGTGGTTGATTTTCTGTTTCTAGAATTTATGTTCTTCTTCTCTTCGATATCCTGTTGGATTTGTAGGTGTTTGCAATCTTTAGATAAGCTATCTAGCAGACCTCCTGCTATCTGATGTCATCTCAGCCTGCTACTTCTCCGCCATCTTGACCTGCTCTCACTATATTTATTTTTACGTTATTTTTTTAAAGTAGGCTCCATGCTTAGTGTGGAGCCCAACGCCGAGCTTGAACTCATGACCCTGAGGTCAAGACCTGAGCCAAAGTCAGGAGTTGGATATTCAAGCCACTAAGACATGCTTCAATTCAAATAAACTTTTCAAAAACACACACATACTGTTGAGATAAATGGAGGTAGTGAATACTGCCAGGATAGAGACTGTTTTGTTTGTTTCTTTTTTTTTTTTAAGGAGATAAAATTTTATTGAATATACTGCAAGGGAGCAGCAGGCAGAGCAGCAAAGTAGAGACTACCAGGAGGCAGTGGTGGGGGGCTCTAGTTAAGGAGGGAAGTGAGGATGTATGGGAAGTAGAGAATTTTCTTCTTTTGGTACCTATGCTGGGTTGTAAGTCACCCATTGGTCAGCTAGGGCCTATGGCTATTTTGAGGTGGGTCATCTAATGAACCTGTTTGCATTCAGCCCAAGGGTTGCTGTGGGCCCTTTTATCTTACTCAGGTTTTCATTGCTCAGGACTGTCACCTAACAAAATGGCCTCTACATTCCTCACTGACAGAATAGAAAAGGACAGGTGTTTGGCATTTAGGCAGATGTCCCACCTTCAGCAGCTGCTTCATGCTGGACAGAAGGGTGTGCTGTCCATATCTAAACTTGTAAATGCATCTGGGGTTTTGTTCAGTTAGAGACCAGAACGTGGTATTATATCCGTGTGCTGGTAGGCCATTTGAGGGAAATTTGCTGGTGGCTAGATCCATGGAGTTTAGCGGGAGGGGATCCTCTAATTATGTACTGGAATCCATCATTCATATATGGAATTGTTGGATTCAGTCAGACAGGTAGTAGCATATTTTGCCTGTAGATCAAGACGGCTACTGGATCTGTGGGAAAAGGGATAAAACGGAAGCTTGAAAGAAGCAGGGTGGTGGAGAGTCAGCCATTGTCAGAAAAGGGTTCAAATGAGTCTGTAACATGTGCAGATTACCCCGATGAGCTGCTGCTGTCAGTTGTGCTGCATGTTGGGAATGGAGGTCAGGAGGATGGAGTGGGAGAGGAGAGGAGAGGAGTCCCTGTCCCTCAGAGGTGTGGGCAGTCTGACTCGTTCCCTCTCAACCTTCAGAGCACACCAGGAAGCTGACAGGGCCAGAGCTTTCAGTTGTCTGAGGAGTACTAGGCTTAGAATGGGCCAAAAGGAGAGGGAAGGAAGGATCCCTCTGAAGGCCAAGAGGGGAAATCCCTCACCCTTTCAAGCAAGGGATGTCCAGTGGGTTCCTCCTGGGGCCTTGGATCCTCACTGAGGAGTAACCTGGGCCTGAAGTCCTCTGTTCCCCAAGGAGTACTGGAGTCAGTGCCCTGCGGGAAAGTCCCAGTAAATTCCCGGAGAATCAGGGGAGAGCCCCAGCTGGCAAAGGGGGACCCACCGAATGTGGGGTGATCCGATCAGGCCTGGGTGGTGAAAGGAGTCACCTGAGGCAGGACAAAGGAGATAGAAGTTTATTGAACAGGCCACAAGGGAGTGGTGGGCAGGATAGCAAAGGAGAGATCATTAGGCCATTGTTGTTTGAGATGTGATCATTGCATTGTGGTTTTGGTTTTTGGGAATCTTTATCTTTTAAGGATGTTCTACTGACATATTTTTAGGTGAAGTAACATGACAGCTAGATTTACTTCAGAACAATCTAGGGGAGGGGATAGGGAGGTGAAGGGATATAGATGAAGACAGGTGGGTCATGAGTTAATTATAGAGCTGGAAGGTGGGTACATGGGATGGGGTTTATTACTGTTACGCTTTTCTCTCTACTTATTTCTATGTATAAAATTTCATTTTCCACAACAAAAAATAAACATTATTTCTAATGATAGCTGAAGTTATGGGAAAAAGGTAAGGGGTACAACTACCTCCCCACAGCTGGGTACTTAGGAAAGCGACTGCTTTCCAGCCTGTTAGGAATGTCTTCAATATCTCAATTGCTTTAATGCAAGTGTTTTTGCCCTTTCCAGTGACGGGCTTAGGGAGAGCATGTGATGCGATTGCAACCTATGAGGTGGGAAAGTTGGCTGGGGGCTTTAGGAAAGGTTTTCTCACAACTAAGACAGAAATCTAGCATCCTCTTCCTCTGGATGTGGTGACTGGGCATGACGTCTGGAGCTTTGTAGTTGTTCTGGAACTCTGCGGGGGTCTAGCCTGAAAACAAAGTGAGAGAGACATTCAGGATGGCAAAGCAAAAGATGGAAATTTCCCAGATCCTTGATGACCTTGTTGGGCCACTAAAACAAACAATACTGAGTTTTCCTTTTCTCAGTTTATTATGTCAAATAGTAAATGATCTCATTATTTAGGCATTTTAAGTTACTTTTTTTTTTTTTTTTTTTTTTTTTTGGCTGAAAGCATTCTAAGTGGACTATGTGCACACTCTTTAACACAGAAATTTTACTCTGTATGGGTATATACCCTCAAGAAACTCTTGCACATGTAAGCCAGGAGACATATTTAGGAATGTTTGTAACCATATTTTTTGATAATAGCACCAAACTGGATACATCTAGTTGTCTATGAGCAGTTGAGTGGATGAATGAAATCTGATATATTCATATAGTGGAATATTATACAGCAATAGAGGCAACAAACTACAGCTAGCTCTATGTGTCAACCTAGCTGAATCTCACAAGTATATATTGAAAATGAAAAATGTCAGACATAAAAATTTACATATAATGATGTGATTATATTAAATGCATAAAAGTAAAAATACATTGCTTGGGAATACATATCTAAGCAGTCAGTTAACAGTTACCACCTAAGAGAGTCACTTTCTTTATAGATAAAGTTTTTAGTACAAAGGTTTTTTAGGGCATGTGGGGGTTTCCAAGGGACTAGCAGTGGTGTTCCTGTTCTTTGCCTTCATGGTGGTTCCAGAAGTGCTTGTTTTGTTATTTTAAAAAATGCACATCTGGGGGCGCCTGGGTGGCTCGGTGGGTTAAAGCCTCTGCCTTCAGCTCGGGTCATGATCCTGGGGTCCTGGGTCGAGCCCCACATCAGGCTCTCTGCTCAGCGGGGAGCCTGCTTCCTCCTCTCTCTCTGCCTCTCTGCCTACTTGTGATCTCTGTCTGTAAGATAAGTAAATAAAAATTTTAAAAAAAGTTGCTGATATAAAAAATGCACATCTGTTTAATTTGTTCTTCTATATGCACTGATGATACTTCAATAACTATTGTTTTGTCTTAACCAATACAAACTGTGTTGTGTATTAGAAATGAACTGGATATGAAGTTAAAAAAAAAAAAAAGAAACATAAGTGGAGGTTGCTACTCACGTTAGTCTTGCTTTGGAGCCTTTCACTACCAAGGACTACTGTTTCTGAAAAGGGAAAGTTAAACTAATGGAGTCACTTCCTAGGGTCACTTTCTATTTTTCTTCAGCTATCACTTCATTCTGCCTTTTTCTTTTCAAACTTATTGGCTATGGTCTTGGGTATCAACTCTGTGAAACTTGTGAATTTGAGCAATGTGTTATTGAAACTTGTGTAGCAAATACAGCTATGAAAAGAACAGAGCCTGTTGGAAAACCCTGAAATCCATCACTAGACAGGGCTTTGGGGAAGAAGTTCTGTCTCCTTGAGTGGCCTGCTTTCAGTTTTCAGGTTGCTCTCATCTTTTCCTCTCATTCCGAGGTAGGGCTTGATGGTCCTTTGAAAATCTCTTGTTCTTGGCGGAATGATGCTTTGGTCCAAGGTTTGTGGCTTGTGCTTCAGAGAATTTCTCTGAGATGTTGTCATTCTCCTGAGAGATTCGTTGAGTATTTAGGGGGAAACATTTCCTCAAAGGGAAAAGTATTCAACAATTTCTTCTTTGATACTGATTTTTTTTTTCCCTCCTCTTGTAGGTTAGTTAGTGGTGTTTAGGGTTAGAGAAGGTCAGAAATGTTCTGGGTCCGTTTTATTACAGGGATTACCTTTCTTCGGCTCATCCACTGATTGTATCCATGGTTTCTTTTCTAATGACAGAAGTTTAGGATAGTCTCTTCGCTAAAGATAATGAATGAAGGGGTTTTCTCAGGCAAAATGAAGTGTATAAAAAAAAACCCTGTAGGTGGTTTGAAAACAAAGGTGAGTCATTATTGTTCAAAACCAGAACAGAAGAGTCATGGTAATGAGCTAAAATGAGGCCTGAGCTGCCAGGACCACCTGAGTGTTGTCCTTATGGAGACCACTGTGGTGTGAGTCATGCCACCTTACAGAGGATTCGACTCTGCACTGGACAGGAGCCCTAAATTAAAGAAGCAGGACTTTCTTTTTAGAAGGCTGTCCCAATTTCTCTCCCCTTTTTCCTTTGGATTTTAGCTAATGGCTCATGGAAACTCACACTTCCAGTAGAATTCGACATGTTCTCAATATCCCTGTAGAATGGAAACAAAGACACGAGCTCTTCTGTTCAGTGTCTTACCACTTTAAATTGTCACTTTGCATGTTTGGTTTTGCTTAGTCCCTAAAAGCATTCAAATTTGGAACCGTTAATTGATGGAATCAGGAGAGATTATGGTATTAGCAGTATTCAATGCTTCCTGAAGTACAGAAATTGCATCCAGAAGAAATTAAACACAGAACTATAGGACTACTTGAAAAATCATAAATGTAGAGTAAGTAAAAGTAAGTATTTGTTACCATAGAAATATGATAGAACTCATAATCCCCTAATATAATATAAATATATATAAATATAAAACACATAATGTAAACCCTTCAAATGAACAGAAAATAAATGTTACAGATGAATGTTAACTATTTTGAACATTTTTTCTTTTACCATTTTTTAAAGCAAACTATAAGGAGAATTGTCTCCTATCAAGTGTTATTACTTCCTTCTACCATTAGCTTAGGAAATCTCTTCTAACTGGGGCAAGGATCAACGGAGTATACTTATCTATTGCTTTCTTATGGACAAAAATACAGTACTTAGTGGCTGAGGATTAATGTTTGTTTTCCATTTAAAACATATATTCAGTGGGTTGTGGTTGCTGACTGGTGAAGTGCATTATTCTCACATGGGTATGATGTCCTCCTGACAGATGATCTAAGAGAAGAAAAGTTCTGTAGATAGTAGAGCACTGGACTGAGAACCATGGGGCCTTGATTCTGGCCTCAGTACTGTGTGATCATAGAAAAGTCATGTCCCCTTTTGGGTCCGTTCCTCATCTGCAGAGTGGGAAAGACTGAGAAAAATTATCTCAAGTTTATAACTGGAAGTAGAAAGCAATTGTTAAAGGGCAGAAACTTACAATATGACCAAGCTAGGACTTGTGCCACGCAAAAGCCTATTGTTAACATTTTATGACTCCATAAACTAAAAAAAAAAAATTGATATCATTGGAGATTTTTGGCTCAACAGTTGATTTTTTTTTTCTTTTTAAAGATTTTTTATTTATTTGACAGACGGAAATCAAAGTAGGCAGAGAAGCAGGCAGAGAGAGGGGAGGAAGCAGGCTCACTGCCGAGCAGAGAGCCCAATGCGGGGATTGATCCCAGGACCCTGGGACCATGACCCAAGCCGAAGGCAGAGGCTTTAACCCACTGAAACACCCAGGCACCCCACATCAGCTGATTTTTTAAAAATCACTTTATGGGGTGCCTGGATGGCTCAGTGGGTTAAGCCGCTGCCTTCGGCTCGGGTCTTGATCTCAGAGTCCTGGGATCAAGCCCCGCATCTGGCTCTCTGCTCAGCAG
>NC_081568.1:132157830-132299257 GCF_022355385.1 Mustela nigripes | reverse complement strand
TGTTGGGGGGAGGGGGTTTGGGAGAAGGGGGTGGTATTATGGACATTGGGGAGGGTATGTGTTTTGGTGAGTGCTGTGAAGTTTGTAAACCTGGTGATTCACAGACCTGTACCCCTGGGGATAAAAATATATGTTTATAAAAAATAAAAAATTATATTAAAAAAAATAAAAGAAAAATTTTCACTCAAAAAAAAAATAAATAAAAAATAAAAATAAAAATCACTTTATATTCTTAACATAACCAAAGGACCACTTTTTCTTCTATAGCTTTATAGACCCTCATATATTTTATATTTATATATATATCCTTATATTTTTAATATAAAACTCAAAGAATTTTAAACTTCTAAACAATGGAGCACCTGGGTGGCTCAGTGGGTTAAGCCTCTGCCTTTGGCTCAGGTATGATCTCAGGGTCTTGGGATCGACCCCGTATCGGGCTCTCTGCTGAGCAGAGAGCCTGCTTTTCCCCAACCCTGCCTACTTGTGATCTCTCTTTCTCTGCCAAATAAATAAATAAAAATCTTAAAAAAAAATAAACTTCTAAACAATATATAGACATCTACTTTTAAACTATGAGCTTAAATTTAGAAACAATGAGAGTGAGTCAGATTTAAGTGTAACTTCCATCTGTTATTAACATTTAAGCTCCTTTCATTCTTGTTTGTCACAACCACTCTGATGCGCTAATTTAAAGTGGGCTCCAGGCTTTCCCTGACCTTTGATCCTCTGCATTCTTGCCCAGTCTGAGCACTTTGTACTGTTCTTAGGTACTATCATAATCAAATAAAGATAAGGTTTTTGACCCATGAATTGTTTTTTCACAGAGAAAAAATGATGGATTTACAATAAGACCTCTACCTCTATTGCCTTGCCCTTTTGAACAATGGCACATAATTTTAAAGGGGCTTACTGAGGAATTAAATCAAGCTGACTTACAGGCTTCAACCATTCCCCCAACCCCTGTCTCCCTCCCCGCCCCCGCCCCAGCATTCATCTACTGCATGTGTGGAAGAAGGAATGAGTGATTAGTTCAGTAGTTAACAGTGTAAAAAGTTCATTCTGACTGTAATCTGCTTGGAACAGCTGAAGTATGGAGTAGAATAATGATTCTCGTAGTTGAGGATATCAGTGATGAATAAAATTTCAGAAAAACAAAAATTGGGGATACACATAGGTTTGCAGACTTGATTTTGCTAGGTACAGATTTTAAAAAACCCATAGCCACCATTAGCATTAAGAGGCATCCATAATTTATAATAGAATGAACTTTTTTTTTTGGTACTAAAAATTTTGTAAGGATAATCTTGGAATATTTGTAGTATTAAATTAGCATTTAGTTTTATAAAAACTTGACTCTTGTTTCTTCATTGTGAAAGGATGGCAGCTGTCTATGAACCAACATTTTGGTATTTTTCTATTCCAGGTAATTTACTTTTGTTACACAGACACACACTCTCACACTGGTTATAACACATAAAGTTGATTTAAAACTCCCTTCATGAGTCAAAATGCACAGTTTGAAAAATAGTGCTTTGTGGTATATATGCAAAAATGGAATTACTGAGCTGTGAGACATAGGAACTTTCAAATTTCATA
Source organism: Mustela nigripes (assembly GCF_022355385.1). Classification (NCBI taxonomy): domain Eukaryota; kingdom Metazoa; phylum Chordata; class Mammalia; order Carnivora; family Mustelidae; genus Mustela; species Mustela nigripes. The sequence continues at coordinate 132,297,658 of NC_081568.1, read as the reverse complement.
CAGCTGATGCTAAATTGCTCTTTGGTATGTGCAAACTAGTTTATTTTTGCACGGTTTCATAAGAGAATACAGTTTTCCCTACTTTGTTAATTCTTGATGTTTGAGGACATAAATTTCTTGTCAATACTCTGTAAAACGTGGTATATTGTTTTACTTTGATTTTGTGAGGTTTTAGAAAAATATGTGTTGAGGATATTCATTTTCCTTTATATTTTAATAGTCTCCAACACTGCATTTGTGTTTTAGTCATGCTTCGATATCTGTGTTTAAATTTTATACTTAGTTAATATACATACAGAAAAGATGTACACACATTTGTACGGCCTGATAAATTTTCAAAAAGTGTAATCCTCACCTAGATCAGAAGAAATAACTTCACTGGCACTAGGAGAAGCCTCCTTCTCTCGGACCCCAGCACCCTGCACTTACAAACTCTTTGAAGTACTACCTACCCATCTCTGCCTCAAACGTAACCACTATTTTGATTTCAATCACCATAGTTTAATTTTGTCTGCTTTTAAGATTTGCATAAAGAAGATTATAAAGTGAGAGTGAATTTTGGTATTTGGCCATTATGTATTTTATTTAGTCAGATATGTTTATATTTCCTTAGTTCTTTTTTTGGTGATTTGCTTGAGAAAACTTTTTCCTTCCAGGGACACCTGGGTGGCTCAGTCAGTTGGGCATCTGTTTTAGGCTCAATTCATGATCCTGTAAAATAAAGTGTAAAAATAAATACTAGTGTTTGAATATTAACTTTGAATCCAGTAACTTTGCTGAATTATCTTCATTTTAAATTATTGCATTTAGTTTTTCTTGGCTTTTCTACGTAGTAAATTATATCATTTATAAATAATGACAATTTTATTTTTTCTTTTCTCATCTTTATAGCTCCTTTGATTTTCTTTTGCACTAGATAGGCTAGCTATTAAAATTTTTATAGATAAAGAAAATTAGCTTTAATGTATGTAAATTAGAAAAATGGTAGTATTAGAATTTGTCAAATATTTTAATTCTTAATTTATTAGACTATACATAAAACTTAACAAAAGAGTGTATGTCACATTACTATCGCTTGAGACACAATTTTTTTCCCAATTCCGTACATAAATTTTACTACATAATGAAAATTGTCTTATTTTTCCTTTCATGACAATGCTTCTAAAGTTTGTCATTACTTAAGATATTTGGTATTTTTCTTAAAGCTCCCCCTTATGGACATTTTCTCTTCTTCTTACTTACCTGGACTTTTTTCTTTCTTTGAATCGTGAATGAATATTGTTCCATTTTTATCGAGTTTTTAAAAAATCTGCTGGGATGATTGTTTTATGATCTTTTGATGTAGTCAAACATGTGTATATATCTTGTCCTTTATGCGTCTCTTCTGAGTTTGTAAGTCTCTGTCTTTCCCTGAGTTTTCTAATGATACTTCCAAGTCTACTCGAGCACTGTATTTTGTTATGTAAAGATATAGGGATATGCAGTTAGACTTGCTTAGCTAATACTTTATTTTAAAATATTGCATTTGGGGTACCTGGGTGGCACAGTCTGTTAAGCACCCCACTCTTGATTTTGGCTTAGGTCATGGTCTCAGAGTAGTAGGATTGAGCCCCATGGAATCTGAGGTTCTCTGGGCCCCTCTCTGCACCATGCATGTGTCCACTCTCTCAAATCTTTAAAAATAAGTAAATAAAATTGTTGCATTCGTGTTCATAAGTGAAATTAGCTTCTTATTTTACTTTCTTGTATTCTGTCTCTGTTTGGCATATATACACTAACACCATAAAAATTAGTCTTTTTTTCCTCTTTTTATTATCTGGAAGAATATAAGATAGGAATGATCTGGGCTTTTAAGTTTGATAAAGCTATATTGGGGAAGGGATACAGAAATGTTCTATTTCTTTAATATATATTGACCCATTGCAATTTGAAAAATCCCTTATGAGTCAATTATTGGTAATTCAGCATTTTCTAGAGAATTTTCCATTTTATCAAATTTTAAATTTGATGATATTAAATTGCTAAAAGTACCTGTATTATTTTGTTAAATCAAAAGTAAGTATGATATTACCCCTCTTCATTCCTGATATATTTAATCTGTGTACCTCTCCTGTGCTACCACCCCATGTTTGTTCAATGGAAGCAATCTCTTTCTTTCTCTTTGGGAAATTGAAATTTTCTTTCTAACTCTGATATTCTGCAGTATCACTAAATTACACATAAGTGTACTTAACTGGCACTTTAAAGATGAAGACTCAATCTTTCTTTACCTCTGGAAAATCCCCAACTCTTTCCTTTTTGAAAAATGAGAAGAGCCTCAATTTTACTCTTTTAACTGAATGCCTCTTTGATGTATTTTGGATTTCCTCATGCTCCCTTTCATTTCTCTTAATTTAAAAAAAAATGTTCTACTCAATTTTTTGTTTTATTCTGAAAAAAATGTCCTTAGGTTTCTTTTCAAATTTATTGTCTTTTCAATTACTTTTATATCTCTTCTCTTAAACTTTTTAATATCAATATACCATTTCATAACTTTGTTTTTGTTTCACAAAAAGATTACTTTTTATCTTTGAATACTTTTTAAAGTTTTTTAACGTTTTTATTTATTTGACCGAGAAAGAGAGACAGATAGCAAGAGAGCATGAGGGGGTACATGGAAAGACAGAGAAGCAGACTCCCCATTGAGCAGGGAGCCCTACTTGGGGGCTTGATCCTAGGACCCAGGACCTGATCCCAGGACCCCAGGCAGACATCTGACTAAGCCACATAGGCGCCCTATCTTTCAAGAATTTAAACGTACTCATTTCAACATCCCTTACTCATTCTCTTATTTCTTTGCTGTGAGTTATGTTTGTTTTCTATTATCTTGATGCAGACATTCTAATATTTGTTTAACAGATTTTATTTATTTGTCAGAAAGAAACAGCGGACAAGCAGCGGGAGCAGCAGGCTGAGGGAGAAGCAGAATCCCTGAGTCCCATGCAGGGCTTGATTCCAGGGTGCTAGTATCATGATGGGAGCTAAAGGCAGATGTTTAACTGACTGAGCCTCCCAGGCATCCCAGACCTTCTTGTCTGTGAGCTCATGTTCTCCGGGCATTATTTTCTCCTTGTGCTTACTCATTTGTACTCTGGATTGTAGAGATTTCCCCTTTTTCAGCTTTCCCTAGGGGGTTTCCCCGTGGCTGAGTAAGTTCTTTAGTTTGTATTTTGGCTCTAGATTTTTCAGACTTGGATAGTGTCACTGGGCCTCCACAATCACGTGACACAAATCCAAGATTCTGGAATCACAAGGCTAGAGTAGCTGATTTGCTAACAGGTCCTGTTTTTTTCAGTGGAAGACTGTTTTGCCACCACAGGGGTAAGAAAAGCAATTGCACCTTTCATCTGCATACTGGTGTTGACGTACAGCCCCTATGGCTCTCTTTATTCCCAGGATCCGCCTCTTCTCCCAGGAGTTGCCAGACTTCAGCTCATAATCACTACATTTCTGACCCCTGGGTATTTTTCTGTATGCCCTTCATCCGGGTTATGTTAATAAAGATAAGTGTGGTTTAATATATTTTATTTAGTATTTCTGGTTATTTGAGTGCAAGTGAGGATTTCAGTATATACTTAATATGTCCTCTTGACTAAGAAATCTCCACAGTGTTCCCCTAATGCAGACTCAGAAAGAAAATACTTATGGGTACTTATAAAAGGACAAGTTGTGTTTCTTACCACAAATCTTAAAATGAATGTTGTTTCTCTGTATTAGCCACTAGGTAGTTTAGGGTACAATTTGTTGCTTCTAGCACCTCCAGTTAGAGTCCCAAATAGCCTGCATTTATGTGAGATTTTCCTTTTTTCTGATGCTTTCAACTCTTAATTTTATACTTCTGCATTTTATGATTTTTTGTAAAATTTCTCCACTCTTTTGTAGAATGAGGTGGCATATAAGTAAAACACTCAACTATGTTTATCATTATCTGTTTATAGTTCTTAACCATAGAGATCATGTCCTCAAGAAGTATAAGAACTGCATTCCTCTTTGAATAGTAGTGTAGTTTGAATAGTGTGTAGTTTCTAGATTGTAGCTGGTGTTCAGTGAATGTTGGTTGACTGAAGGAATAAGACAGAGAATAACTCTTACCATAACACTTTCCTTATCTTCCCTTTGCCTTTTACATGCCAACTAGGCAAAGTGTAAGTTTGTCTGTTGAGAGTGTCCATTTATATGGGCAAACATTCTCCTTTCTAGAGTAAACAAAAATCCCAGAATCACTCTCAAATTCACTTAGATGACTTCTTCTTGTAGTTTCATTGGAAAATTGATTTGTTCTTTGTCTTTATTCTTTATTTGTTCTATGTCTTTATTTATTTTATTTATTTATTTCTATCATCCGCAACATTTTGCACTTAGCCAATCTTTCCTATAGGTCACCAATGCTCATCAAAATATATTTTTCAATAAGGTACTGTACATCTTCTTCTTGCCCTCTCTCTGTTCTCTTTATTTATTTATATATTCTTCATTTGTTCTATGTCTTTGTTTATTTAAAAAAAAATCTTCAAAAAAATCATCACATGTTCATGCACTATTGTAGGCCTCAAGTACACAAATATGAACAAGACACTGTCCTTGATTCAAGACCTTCCAGTTTGGTAGGTGGAGGATCACTTACTGGCAGAATCCTTTAAGCTCCATTGAGAAGCTGAGCTGGCAGACGCGGTTCACTCAGAGGCCTGAGACGAAGTACATATGGATGGGGCTGGGTGAGGAAGACCACCATACGTAAGTCACTATATAGGGAAAGGTCATATTGAGGCACGAACAAGAAGGAGTTAAGGCAATGAAGTCTTTGTGTTAGAAATCACTTGGTACCAGACCCTTGACTAGAGTTCACAATTTTGAAGGTGAGAGTTAAAAAGCTGAGTCTGAGTTTAAAGTCAAGAAATAGTTATTTTTGACAACTTCTAAAAGGCAAAAGTGGAGCATCCGAGGTCAGTAAGATGCCACAGGGCATGCAAAATACAGGTTAGAGTGAAATCTTTGAAACAGTAATGCAGGCATTACTGTCTTTTATCTGGGCTTGACATCTTGGGTGTTACATATTGTTCTGGACTGAATTATGTCTGAGCAAAATCCATATTTGAAGCAGGAACCCTCAATATGACAGTATTTGGAGATAGGACCTCTAAGGAGGTATTTAAGTTAACTGAGGCCATAAGAGTAGGGCTCTGATGCAATAGGACTTTGTCTTCCTAGGAAAAGGGAGAGACACCAAGCAGGTATAAACACAGTAGAAAGCCAATGTGAGCACATAGTGAGAAGGTGACCCTAAGGTGAAGCCAAAAAGAAAGGCAAGAAACAGATCCTGTCAGCAGCTTGGTCTTGGACTTCTAGCCTTCAGAATTATGAGAAAATAGGTTTCTGTTGATGAAGTCACTCGATCTATAGTATTGTTATGGTAACATTAACTAATACACATCTCTTTCTTCTTAAAATCTAATCTGCTCTGGTAGTAGGTTAGTCTTTCTATCATCTGTAACATTTTGCACTTAGCCAATCTTTCCTGTAGGTCACCAATGCTCATCAAAATATATTTTTCAATAAGGTACTGTACATCTTCTTGCCCTCTCTCTGTTCCTAGCAAATGGGCACAGCATGGTCTGAGGGCAAGACCCCAGACAACATGGGACCAAGCTTCTAGCTCTGTGCAAACAGGGCTGAGCATTTAATTGCTTATGGCCTCCCTGTCCTCCTTGTAACATGAAGGGACCTTGTTACCTTTCATTTTATGTATTTTATTATTTCTTGCTTTGCATTCCTGTTCTCAACTTTCTTTTTCTATTTTTTCCCTCCTCTTGACCCTTTAATATATATTTGTGAGCTAAGCAGAAAATATTGTTCTCTAATCTAACACTACTTTGAAGTATAGAGAAATTGTCATTTGTCAGAACAAGTAGTTTAAATGATACTAAAATGCATCTATTTAGGGTTCTTTTTTTAGAGATTTTATTTATTTATTTGTCAGAGAGAGGGAGAGTGAGCACAGGCAGGCAGAGTGGTAAAGGGAGAAGCAGGCTCCCTGCGGAGCAAGGAGCCCGACGTGGGACTTGATCCCAGGACGCTGGGATCATGACCTGACCTGGTTAAGCAGCCGCTTAACCGCTGAGCCACCCAGGCGTCCTTTTTTAGGATTCTTAAAAGATGTCATTCTTTGACAGTTTTGTGAGGTCAGAAAAAAATCAAACCAAAATGTACTGCTACTCAAGTCATGATAAAATTGAAAACTTCTACCAAACCAAGAACACTTGCACAGTGAAATATGTTAATGGGGGAAAGGAAATAATTATTTTGCATTACTAGATTGTGAATGAATTAAGCATTACATAGAAATTTATTTTTCTTTTTTCTGACCCAGAGAAATAATCTGCTTCCCTCTAACTTTCATTTATTAGTTCTAGCTCTTCCCCTGGACCTGGGCATAAAATGGGAAATCTCTCTTCTACCTGGCAGTTCTATCCAGTATCACAGGATATATCAAATGTGCCATCATAGAGCCCATATTTTTTTTTCATTTTGGCCAGAAAATGTCATGAGAGACTTAATCATGTGCTTAGCTGAAAGTTAGATGTCAATTCACTTTAATTAAATTCAAGTTAGTAAGATGTGTAGGGCTCTAGAGAATAATGTCACAGTTCCTTAGCTGGCTCATATCTTGTTCTGTGCCCCTAATCCATCCTCAACTTGGTGACATTTCCACGGGTCCTTGTGCTTGTACTTTGAGGACATGAGGCTGGGACTTCCCATTCCTTGTGAGTGGTTATTTCAGAATATTTTCCCTAAACATGCTATGCATGTCTACATTGTGCCTTTGCATGTGTTGATCCTTCTCCCTAGCCTATCCTCCGCCTTCATCATTATTCTTCAAAATTCAGCTCAAATCTTGTGAAAAATATTCCTTGATTTCCCCCAGGCAGAGGTCATTGTCCCCTGTTTTCTTCTCTGGACACTTGGTTTATTCCTCCTTCTTTCCATTCTGTAATGTGACTTAAGTGTCCATGAGATTTTTGAGGGTAGGGGCCATGTCTCTTTGAAATTTTGTATTCTCAGTACTTAAAAACATTTATGGAATTGGTCCTCAATAAAATAATTTGTGAGACTCATGATGCCTGGAGAATGAGTATATGCTCAGATAAAGCTTAAAAGCCAGAAATCCTTGGAAGACAACTAGTCTGATTGAAGAAAAAGACAATAATGGGGGAGGTTGACAGTAAATGATTCCATCTCCATGCATAGAGTATTTAAAAGGAAGCTCATTAAATCGGTGCCAAGGTGTATCATGGCCATGGCTGTGTCTGCCATGGAGTAACCTCGTAGCACGTCAGCACCTGCTTGTACATTGTTCTTCTGCAAAGTTTGTACTTGACAAGGCTTGAGTTACACTGCCTGAGTCACTCACCCCCAGGGTGAGAAGCCCCTGCTTCCTGTCCTCTAAGTACCAGCACATGTACCTGTATTTTGATAACCCACCTTGTGGTTCACTCTGGCTGAGATTGGGCTAGTCATTTACCATATCTTTTATTAAATGTCCCTCTTCTTCAACATTGCTTCATGCTGGTTTTCTCTTCCTTCATCACGATCTCCTCTCTTCCTTCCTCAAATGACTTTTCCTTCTTCTGTTTCCCTTACCCTTTGCCCGTCCCTCTCCCTAAGTTCACTTAGATCAACAGTCTTTACTATCAAACTAAGGCATAATTGGTGGTTTCAGTGCTCTGGGATTGTTCCAATAATGGCCATCCTCTGCCACCTCCTTCCCTCATTTACCCATGCAAGTTACAGAAATAACCACAAGGAAGAGAGTTTCCTCTACCATAACCAACTACGTAAATGAAATAAAAGCTAGACTCTTACAAATCAATATTTGTATTCCAGAACAATATCATGGGCCCTAGGAAGATAAAAAAAAATTTTTAAAAGCTGATTTCCTTCCATCAAAGAATGTGATCAAAATCAGGTAATCCCAGAGGTACCTAGACAGGGAGCCTCAGCCTTGGAGCAGGCAGAGGCACAGATTAATCTTTCCTTCTTTTACCACCATATGCCTGCTCCTGCCTAGATGGGATGTGCAGGTGATAAGAAATGCCCTCCGGTGGTCCAATGTGGAGACCAGGTGTCCCATACAGAAAACAGAGGAGCTTCTTTTCTTTCTTCTCCCTACTTAAGAAAGTAAAAAAAGAAAAAGAAAAAGGGGGAAAAAAAGCCTCTGGGACTTTGATTAGCAGTATAATTTGTCTGTCAAAGACAAGAGTAGGACATTGTATTTGGCAGGTAGTAATTAAGAGCTATAGAAGAAGGCATACACATGATCCAGACCAACAGATCCATAGGGATAGTGTGAGTGCGGTAGAGGTGCCACGAAGGAGCATAGGATGTAGGGTCTGTGGAGGAGGAACTCTATCTGGAACAAGATGGGAGGTGTCCTTTGGCATTTTTGTGCCTCAGCCTGATCTTGGGTTGGAGTTACACCCTTGCTCTATCATTTCAATTGCTGCTCTAAAACATGTATACGCAAATAGGTATGACCCATTCTAACAACTTCAGGTTATTTGAAGCGGAACCAGAAAGTAAATGGACACAACTTGAAAATTTTTGATATTTCAGGTATTGGTGAAGATGAGGAGCCATGAGATTGGGGAGAGGGTAAATTGGTACATTGCGTTGGAGAGCATTTAACAACATTTGGTAAAATTGAATATTCATGTAGCCTTTGACCCAAACACATCACTTCTAAGTTTATACCCTGAAGTCGGGGTGGGCAAACTTTTCTGTAAAAGACCAGATAATAAATAGCTTCAGCTTTGCAAACCATACATTCTGTCACAACTACTCAACTCCACCACTGTAGTGTGAATGTACACACAGATAATACTTAAACAAAAGAGCATGGCTTTATTCCAGTAACTTTATTGACAAAAACAGGTGGCAGGCTGGATCTGGCCCACGGGCATGGTTTCTGACTCTAGTCCTTAAGAAACAAACATACATAAAGATAAATGTCCAAGAATGTTCATAACATCATTGCTGGTAATAAAAAAAAATTAGAAACAACCTAAAGTTCATCACTAGAAAAATGAACAAATAAGTTGTTATATACATGTGCAATAAAATGCTTAACATAAAAAAGTGAACAAGAAAACTATATCATTGTGGATAAATCTCACATAATGTTTAAACAAGAAAGATGCAGACAGGATTACATAATTTGACTACAGGGAAGGGGAGGGAAAACTGAATGGGAAGAAATCAGAGAGGGAGACAAACCAGAAGAAACTCTGGACTCTGGGAATCAAACAGGTTTGCTGGAGGGTGGTACGTTGGGGGTAACAGGGTGATGGGTTTTAAGGAGGGCACATGTGGTGATGAGCAATGTGTGTTCTATGCAACTAAGGAATTGAACACTACATCAAAAACTAATGATGTACTATATGTTGGCTAATTGAACATAATAAAGTTTTAAACATACAAAGCAAATAAATAGTTTTGAAATACATACACATAGTAAAAATATAAAGACATCTTTGAGAATGACAAACACCAAGTTAAGGGTAATGATAAGTTATGTGGAGGGTAAGGTAGTGCTGCCAGAGAAGGACACATTGGAGACTTAAATTGCCATTTTATGTTTTATTTCTTAAGCTCACAAATGCATAAATGAGTGGACATTATACTATATTCTAGACTTTTTTGGAAGTCTCAAATATTTTATGACTGAAAATATTTCCAGGGTTTTTAATTTCAAATGCTTTTGCATTGGACTGCAGCTTCTGACCCATTGTTGATAGGTGGCCACAATTACCATGTATCTTACTGTCTCATTCAATAGTGTGGCCCACATATTCCATCCATGGGGTCTGTTCGATAGCATGTTTTAAGCATAAAAACATTTGTGTGGGACAATGAAATGCTTTCAGTAGCATTGGTTGTTCAGCGACACTCTGATTTGTAATTGGAACAGGTTGCTATGGAAAATTGCTGGTTGAGAAGAAACAGGGATTTTAGCATTTTGTTTTTCATTTATCCATCTTTAGGTACTTTACCATGACTTCAGTTTTCTTGTCTAGATTCCATAGTTTCATTGTTGTTCTTTATTTTTTGTTCTATTTTTTTTTTCCTCTTTAAACATTGTAGTAAGAGATTCACCAACAGTCTTTGCCCTTTATTTCACATCTTAGCTAGAAGAGTTTAGGTCATCAAGTCCTCCGAGTCAGGTGACTTGCTTGTCCTCCAGAGAGGATGAGACAAATTGGAAATGCCTTCTACATGGGGAATTGATTAAGTTCAGATTTTTCCCACACTGGAAAGATGCTGATTTGGATTCATAGTCATGATATGAGTCAGCCACAGCTGGGAACATATTGTCCACTTACAGTGAGCTGTTCCCTCCTTGGGAAAGGTGACAGACTGACAGGGCAGGAGAGAGAAGTTGTTGGATTTGTTTTATTATTTAGGAATTTTTTCCATGAAGCCATGCCTTGGACTACCCCTCACTTTTGCATGGCCCTTAGGCACAGCTGTCTGGGAAGAACTCTTGTTTTTGTTTCTGCTGGGCACACAAGACAAAGGGTCTTTGAACTTGATAGAATGGAAATATCCAGGACAGATTCTAGCCCACTGATTGTTGACATAGAAGTAAATATCACCAGGGCATCTCTGATGTAACCTATACAAGCAGGGTTGAGTTACAACAAAGACTGGAAGCATATATTTTGTATGGTTGTTGTGCTAAAAACAGTGAGAATTAATTTCAGTGTGAATCGGCCAGTGTTTATCCAGCACACTGCATTCTATTTTCTCCACAGCTGTCCACTGCCATATATTTCTGATCCAAAATACAAACTTGTCCAAAAACTGTGGAACACATTGACCTGAACTTCCCACTGGGGAAATATCATTACAGGAAAGATGAGATTATTAGAGTAAGGCTTTTGTGGGAAATTCAATATTTCTGGATTTATAGGGAAGATTAGTTTCCTACTTCTCTCAATGGCAATTTATCTTCATTATTAAAATCTGGGGCTAACAACAACTGTGTTTTCCAGCAAATTTAACTTTGATATTCAAATAATTTAACAGGGCTCTTAAAAACTGAAATGGCAGCAAATACTGAATTAGAAATTATGAGTAATGAGAATGAGGGTCATCAGTCTGTGATATAGAGTGTAAACATATGAACTGGTAATTGAGTAAAGGGGTCTAGAAAATTCTCAGCAACTCATAAGAAGACATATTTAAAAGATATCAAGAAAGAAATGTGTTTATTCACTTTCAGACATACATGATAACTAAAATGTTATCAAAATAATGCTTTCTGAGATGCCTTACATTAAAGTATGTATAAAAAAGAAAAATTCCCCGGGGCGCCTGAGTGGCTCAGTGGGTTAAGCCACTGCCTTCGGCTCGGGTCATGATCTCGGGGTCCTGGGATTGAGTCCCGCATTGGGTTCTCTGCTCAGCGGGGAGCCTGCTTCCCTCTCTTTCTCTCTCTGCCTGCCTCTCCATCTACTTGTGATCTCTCTCTGTCAAATAAATAAATAAAATATTAAAAAAAAAGAAAAATTACCACATTAACGCACTATTCCAAGATGTGGTCACCTCTTAGAAGGAGAAAGAGTATAATGTATTGATTAAGAGCCTAATGTTTGTAGCTTGGTTCTAACCTCTATAGATACCATGTTGGTGGTTTCCCTCTGAGACTCAGTTTTTGCATCAGAACAGATTATAATAATTACTTCATAGATTTGTTGTAAGGATTTAATAAGATAATATAAAACAGTGTAATTCCTTGCACTGCCAGTCAACACTCAATTAATATCTATTATGATTACATTATATAATTGTAATGTCACATTTCTTATTAATAATAATACTAGGGTAGACAATTCAGTTCAGTTCTTAATTGAAAGAGCACAGAATGTGAATTAATGAGATCTGAATTAAAGAAGTTTTTCCTCAAGCAAATTTGGCATTTTAGATTTCCAAAGACAATATTTCAATTAATGTTAAGAAAGATTTTTAAAGTAGCCACTGTATGCAAATAACTATGAAGTATTTTGTAGGAAGAAATACAAAAACAGGGACTTCCGTATTTTACATTATTTCTTTGAATTTATACTTTTTAAAATGCCAAGGTTATGCTTGTTGGGAACATTTAAACTATAAATTGTGCTTCTGAAAATAGCCACTGCCATAGGAGAATTAAAGTTTATTCACTAAATTATGTCGTAGAAAAATAGCTGGAGTAATAGTGTGGAGATTAGCATTTTCTTGTTTTTCTTCGTTACGAGAAATTTTATGTGTTTCTCGGTTGGTTGGGTTTGATTTTGGCTTCCCAGTTGGTTGACCACACCAACTCTAGAGGATGTGTGATTGGAAGGAGGAGCAGAAATAATTTTGGAGGAAATTGGGGCTACTCTTTGGGTGGAAGTAGGGTTAATGGGCATTTATTTTTAGTTGGGAAGAGGAGTAAAGAGGAAATACACTGTCCTCTGGATACTTGTCAGCCCCTTAAAAAAAAAAAAAAAGAGCTCGACAGGTGGTGCTGAGGCACCTCTGTATGCTTTCTTCACAGGGGACTTTTCTGGAAAGAATGAGAATAGGAGGAGTGGAGGGAGAGGAATGACCAATTCCACATGACAACTGAGAAGATTTCAGGGGACTCTCTTTTACTATGACCTGAGAAATGAATGCATTGTGTGTAAAACAAACAAAAAAAACTATTTCACGGTGGTGTTATTCAGATCACACAAGACTTAATATGATTTGGCTGTTGTCAATGATGGTGCTATAAACACTGGGGCATGTATATCCCTTTGAATCAGTATTTTTGTATCTTTTGTGTAAATACCTAGTAGCACAATTTCTAGATTGGAGGGTAGTTCTATTTTTAACTTTCTGAGGAACCTCCGTACTGTTTTCTAGAGTGGTTGTCCCAGTTTACATTTCCATCGATAGTACAAAAGGGTTCCCCTTTTTCCACATCCTCACCAAAACCTGTTGTCTCTTGTGTTGTTGATTTTAGCCATTCTGACAACTGGAAGGGGATAACTCATTGTAGTTTACATTTGTGTTTCCCTGACGGATGAGTGATGTGGAGCATCTTTTCATGTGCCTGTTGGCCATCTGTATGTCTTCTTTGGAAAAATGTCTATTCATGTCTTCTGCCCATTTTTCAACTGCATTATTTGGTTTTTGGGTGTTGAGTTTGACAAGTTCTTTATTTATTTTGGATATTAACCCTTTATCTGTTTTAACCCTTTATCTAATGTCCCAAAAGTTCATTTTTGCTTTTGTATCCCTTGCTGCAGAAGACATATTCAGTAGAAAGTTGCTAAGGCCGATGTCAAAGAGGTGACTGCCTATGTTCTTTTCTAGGATTTTTATGGTTTCAGGTCTCAGATTTAGGTCTTTAATCCATTTTGAATTAAGTTGTGTGTATGGTGTAAGAAAGTGGTCCAGTTTTAGTCTTCTGTTTGTTGTTGTCCACTTTTCCCAATATCACTTGTTGAAGAGCTTGTCTTTTTTCCATGGGTATTCTTTCCTCCTTTGTCAAAGATTAATTGATCAAAGAGTTGTGAGTTTATTTCTGGGTTTTCCATTCTGTTCTATTGATCCATGTGTCTGTTTTTGTGCCAGTACCATACTGTCTTGATGACTACAGCTTTGTAATAGAGCCTGAAGTCCAGAATTATGATCCATCTGGCTCTTCTTTTCTTTTTAAAAAAGCTTTTATTTATTTGTGTGTGTGTGTGTGTGTGTGTGAGAGAGAGAGAGAGAGAGAGAGAGAAAGAGAGAGCACGCGCAAGCACAAGCTGGAAGAGTGGCAGGCAGAGGGAGAAGCTGACTCCCCACTGAGAAGGGAGCCTGATGTGGGGCTCAGTCCCAGGACCCTGGGATCATGACCTGACCTGAAAACAGACGCTTAACCAATTGAACCACCAAGGCACCCCTTTGCTTTTCTTTTTCAAGATTGCTTTGGCTCTTTGTGGTCTTTCATGTTTCCGTACAAATTGCAGGATTGTTCTAGACCTAAATAAACCTGTCAAAAACAAAAATAAAATTCACAAGTACAAGCAATTGGAAAAGCTCTATAGATTTCTTGTGGAAAATTCATTGTGCTTATACCAAATTTCAACTAACCTCTTTCTTTCATTAAGATGTAGGCTTAATAAATAAACAAGTAGAAACCCCTCCCACCAAAAAAGGGGGAAAGAAGACAACATGAAAATGCTTTAAAATCCATAGTTCTACACATGCATACCTTAACATTGTGAAGAACTTCAGTGTAAGACCCATATGTCCCTCCATAAACACTTGTCATTTGTGATGTTGGCAGTACTTTGTCAAGGTTCACTTGAGCATCTTGTTTTTTGGGGGGGCAGCAGCTGGTGGCATAAATTCTATGCCTATTTTGTCATGAAAGAAACTACAGCACAAAAGAAATCGAATTAAGTTGACAAGGTCTCCAGTGGATGATTAGTAGAATTGGCAATTGAAGATGGGATAGTTATTCTCCTTACTAACTCTTAGAAATTTAGTTCTTACATAAGTGCATGTTATGTCACATCACAGTCTCTTAGGAAAGTTCCCTCTCCTCCACTCTCAATCCATTTGGTTCAGGTGGGGCTCACACTTGCAAACTCCAGAGATGGGGATACATTTCAAATCAGATTAATGACCATACCACTTGTCCTCAGTGGTAGTGATTGGTTCAGAGTTAGTCACAGGATCCAAAGGAAGCTAATGCTATCTAAATGGGCTTGCTAAACCGGTTTGGATTTTTTTCCATCTTTTTACAGAAACCCCGACTGACAATAAAGCAGATACTGAGGAAAACAGGGCTGGGAAATAGAAACACAGTGTCCTTATGATATCATGTAAGACCCTGGATCCAACTATTCCAAAGCCAAATTCAGCTCTTAAATTCCTTTGTATGTGTCAACAATTTCATTTTTGTTCATTTATTTTGAGGTTGGTGTCTGTCATTTCCAACAAAAATACTCTTCTTCTTCTTTTCCATTTTTCTCTCTTCTTCTACCTTTCTTTTCCCATTTTCTTTCCCTTTCTTTTTTATCCTTTTTTCTCTTCCTTTTCCTCTTTCTTAAAAGGTCCTCAAAAGAAAGGACAGCAAATAGGATCAGGTCATACAAGGCATTGAAAACTGGGATAAATGTTGGACTTGACCATATATACCCTAAAGTCTTATTTTGGAAATAAACAACATGATAAGGGCTGTTCATTAAGATAATTACTCTGGTAGAAGTGAACAGTAAACATTGATGAGTGAAGGGAATACATAGACCAAGAGTCCAAACTTACAAGAAGAGTTCTTGTTTTGGAGTGTCGGTCTATTGGAATAGAGATATAGGGATAGATACAAGTAATAATAAAAATCTTTAAGAGAAACATGGGTGGAAACTGCTAACTAATCAAGTAAGAGGGATAAAGGAGAGTTGAAGATGATTCTGAAGTTTGCATACGTAAAGTCCAGGACTTCGATGCAAAAAGGGTTATTGTTAAATAGAGAAATGGCAGGGGAGGTGAACTCCTTGAAAGCTGAGCTTTGTTCTTGCTGAATCTGAGTATGGGCTTGAAGAAACAGGTTTGGAATTCATAGACATCATTGCTGAAAATACCAATTTGGAAGTCCTCCTAATCAAAGTGATCTTTGATATTGTGGACTGGAAGAGAATGTTTTAGGCAGCAGAATGTACTCACAAAAAGAAGCATAACTGAATCCTAGTATATAGTCACAGCTGTTAGCTGGGATTATTATTGAAGAGTGAGCAATTGTAGGGTGCTTTATTAATGTGGTATTGAATTCACCAGGGGACAGAATGGAGATGGAAAAGGGGAACCAGTTGTCAAAGCTGTACAGAAAGTAGAACATGCTTACTTGCTGTTACTTGATAGCACGGACAGCTCTGCTGTGAATAAAAGGCACCTGCAGAGTTGCAGATGTAGTACAATGCAGCCAAGATACCAGGAAAAGCAACAGAGCCTATTTTAGAGACTGTTTTTAACCAGCATCAGGGATCTGAGTAATAACTCCATCACATGTGATCATGACTCTCACTTATCAGATGGGAATGCAAATCTCATGAGACTTTTTTTAAGTGAGAAAACTCAGAGTGCCCACAATTGAAGCAAGTATGAATCATTTTTATTTTAGTGTTATCTGATGTCATCCTCATAAAAAAATATTAAGTGATATTAAACATTTCAGGGTAAGCATCAGAATTAAAATGTTATTAACAAATAACTGTCAATACTGGCAGTTTTTCCTTAGATGATTACCATAAGAAAATAAAGAAAATGTCTGTAGTGAGGCTAGGTTAATAAAATGATTTTTATGAGAATATGATAATGCCTTTTGGAATTGATCCCTGAGACAGGTACTTTTATTTTTATAATTAAAAAAATTTTTTATAAACATATAATGTATTATTAGCCCCAGGGGTACAGGTCTGTGAATCTCCAGGCTTACACACTTCACAGCACTCCCCATAGCACATACCCTTCCCAATGTCCATAACCCCACCACCCTCTCCCGGTCCCCCTCCCCCGGACAACCTTCATTTTATTTTGTGAGATTAAAAGTCTTTTATGGTTTGTGAGACAGGTACTCTTAACATGAAGACAAAACAAGAGAAAAATTAGTTTTGTTAGTCTACAAAATGTAGACTACATGGACTGCATGTACCAAGAGTCAAATCCTATACATGGTGGAGCTTAATCAGTAGGGAGCATATTACTGAGTTCATGTAAAAGTTAAATGTGTTTAGGAAGGAAGATATAACTAAGTAGGATAGAATCTATGTAGATAATAACAGAATTTAAAGATTTACTTTCCATTGGTTGTATTCTCTTAGGTCAACCTCTTAAATTCCTTTTGAGACATGTATCCCATGCTCCAGGTCAGAATCACTAAGGCTTTTAGCTGTTAATCCCATTCCTAGATGTCTTATCATAAAATTCTAATACCAGCTTTATATTCATTAATTGCAAAAAGTGTTATGGTCTGAATAGTATCCTCCACCACCAAATTCAGATGCTGAAATCCTAGCCCCCAATACATCAGAGGGTGACTGTATTTGGAGAGTGGGTCTTTAAAGAGGTAATTAATTTAAAATGAGGTCATTACAGTGGCCCTCAATCCAAAGTGACTGGTGTCCTTATGAGAAAAGGAGATTAGGACACAGACATAGAGGGAAGACTATGTGAAGGCACAGGGAGAAGGTCACCATCTGCAAGTTAAGGAGAGAGGCCTCAGAAGAGACCAACCCTGCTGACACCTTAATCTTGGACTTTGGGCCTCCAGAATTGTGAGGAAATAAATTTCTGTTGCTTAAGTCACCCACTCTGTGGTGCTGTGTTACATAAAAGAGCCCTAGCAAACTAGTATAAAAAGGTATGATTTTGAGCTTTCACTCCAGGTATTAAACTCTTGATTATAACCAGGTAATTAAACAACCAGAAAACAAGCCTGATAATTCCCAGATGATTTTTGTCCTCCACAATTTGCAGTTGCTTTGGAAAAGGGCAGTTTTTATTTATTTGCTTGTAACCCAGAGGTTGCCAGGATCCCATAATAATTCCGGTTTTCCCCAGCAGCAACCTTGAGGCAAGATCCATTTGTTCCTTATCCCCCCACAAAAGCCTCATTTCATAAAACATAAATGTACATGGTGGTGTACATTGGGTGAGCTTCCCTGGCTGGTGATTCTCCATGCTCTCTATGTCATCAGATGCGATTGCTGGGAGAAATAGGCACTATCTTCACAACTCCACTGGGAGAGGACAACATGGGAACTCGTGCCTGGAACTCTTGACCACTGCCCTGTCTACCTCTCTCCTGGGCCACTTGTTGACGTATAGCCTTTCACTAGAATAAACTATAAACACAAGTATAATGGTCTTGCTGTGTTCTTGGAGTCTTCTAGCAAAGTACTGAACCTGAGGTTAGTCTTGGGGAAATGCAAACTGGAAGTTGGTGCTGGAGATGGTCTTCAGGACCCCCTCCCCCAACCCCACCCCCTAACTTGCACAAGGTATCAAAAGTCAAGGTGGTCTTAAGTACTCCCAATCTTTGCACTAGGTCATTTGCCTTTTCTCTCTCTCTCAGAGCCAGGGCCCATCCTGTGATGGAGTTGCTGATGGTGGGTGATAGGGAGAGTCATCCTTGTATTTGTTCTTCCCTCCAAGGCTTCTGTAAGTTGTAAGGGAAGGGAACTATAGGTCTCCTGAGTTCTCTTCTTCTAAGCCTAGAACATGGGGAGATACACAAAGAGATGCTCTATGATCTATATATAGACCCTCATGCCTGCCCCAGCTTCCTAAGCAGGGAGAGGATGGCAGCTACCTAGGGAGGCTGAGGGGCTGGAGAGTATGACATTCAAATCAGGAAGTGGAACAGGGAGGGAACAGTATTTCAACTTTTTTGGTTGTTTGTTTTATTTTTTCTTTGGTCCCCATCCTTTAACTAATTCTGGTTTTGGTATCTCACAGTCCTCTTTCAGGTGAGGGTGTATTAGACAGCTTTATCGCAAAAGGCTGGATGCCTGAAATCAATTTTTCAATTTGTGTAAAAAGTAGATTTCCTTTGGTGGAACAACTTCATTATGAAAAACTAGTATACTGTGCTTGCAGAGCAGTGTGCAATGGAAATTCTTGGAATGAATGAATTTGGACTTGGATATATGGTTGATTTCCACGGTTGCCATTGTATTCTGTGTTGTACACGTCGTATTTGTGTTTTTATAAAGTTGTCGCATCCACTGAATTAGTGAATAACGAACCATTGCCCTGAAGGAAAATAGATGGTTAGGTTCCTGCAAACCGCTGGTCACAGCATTTTATCAACTGATCAGTAGATAGCCTTGTTTTATGTATACTTCTGTATAAAGACATCTTATTTAATAAACTGTTGATTCAGTAACTTTGAACTCATGGCCAATAACACTCTAACTTCTGCCTGAGAGAAGCTTATCTAACACATTTATTTTCTCTGTAAAGCACATCACAGCCTACTCGCACCCAGAAACACTAGACAGCATTTTGACACTACTCTTGGGGCCCTTTTAAACAGCAAAATCATCAACAAAAAACACAAAACTGTGAAAAAGTACACTAAATAGATCATGAAAAGGTTTCTTCCTTATAGTGTGAGAACTGAAACAGAAGGTAGAACATTGCCTGGTTTGACCTCAGCTGGAAACTTGCACATGGGGCAACCCAAATTTTTTGCACTCTGTGCATCCTCACTAATGACCACAAAAGTGCTGCGGGTATTGACTTGGGGCCTACAAATAAATTTTAGCAAGTAGGCAAATCCACAAATAATGAGGATTGACTGTAATATCTGAGGAAAATGCTGATTGTTGTAAAATACCTTTAAAAGGAAATTGGTACTTTGGTTATGACATCCATGTCTGCATAAGAAATGGGAGCTTCTCACATTTTCCCCCATCATTCCAAAGGGAACAAGGCCAGAGTCTCTGCCCCCTTTGACCTACTGAATGTGTCAAAGTTGTACTCTGAGAAGTCCTTGGTCTTGGTGAGGAACTTGGTTTGTTTGCTAGGTGGTATTCTGCACTGAGGGCCAGAGATCCGTGGTCTCTTTGTCAGGAATAAAAGTAGTTGCAAGGAGAGGGGGGGTGGTTTCTAGGTACTGTTGACAAAAATAAAAATCTGGGAGTGTCTCTTAGTTAGATTATGAGTAAAATAGTAAGATCAGAGCCTCTCTAGGGATGTACAAATCCAAACTGCTTTTCCAGCTATTATAAGGCATTAACAGTGGGGCTCCTCTCTTTCTCCCCCCCAGCAAGGACTCTGTTTCTTTATAATTGTTACAGAGATGCCATCATCTTTCTTAATTGTTTTGTCTGAAGGTTCTGAGAGTATGATCTGCGGGATGCTGACTGCGGTAGACGGAGTCTTCGGTCAGAAGCCACAATAATGGTAGCGAGTATTCCTGGAAGGCTTTTGATGCTCTAAGTTCTGTACTGAGCCCTTTACATGTTTGAAGGCATTTCATCCTTACCATAGGCCTTTGAGGTTAGAAATAGTATCCTTCCGAATTGGTGCATGAAAAAAATGAGGCCTAGGTTAGGTAATTTTCTCTAGAAGACATACATAGAATTAAGTGGCAGATCTAAGACTCCAACAAGGCCGTCTTCTTACAGAACCAATGTCCTTAGACTGTTCTTTCTCAAGGAGGAAGTGAACTTTGAAAAATTTTAAGTTCAAATTTCACTTGTCCGGATGCTAAGATTAATTTTTTAAATTGAACTAAAAGCTGTGCAATCTATAAAATAAGGCAAAAATCAGATGCAGTTACAGGCAATAATGTCTCACTGTGTAGCTTTGGATAGTTTGGGTTCATAAAATACTTATGCAGTAGTGTTCAGTAATCTGATGGCCCATATGATTACCCTCTTGTGCAGCAGTAGGAGAACTGGGAGAGGATATAACGATCTGTTGGTGGAGGTCTTTGTATCACAGGCGAGGACTATGGACGAAGAAGTGGAGCATCCAGTGAGGCAGACAGTGAGGGACAAAAGTCTGGCACCTTCGGGGAGGATGGCCAGGGAGGAGCATGTTACTACAAGAGCTCAGAGGCTACAGCCAGGGTGACTGGTAATCTAAGAAGGGCTGGATAGACACAAGGCCAGGGGAAACCCTGAGGGAAAGCTGAGCCAGAGAGGAGTCAAAAGGCAGAGGGGAAGATAGATACGGAGATTAGATTACACCAGAAAGACAGGGTAGTCAGAAATGGGTGCAGAAGTCAGTACAAGGAGCATTTCAAAAGGGAGGACTATGAAGTCAAAAAGCAGGTCAAAAGTCCGAGGTCAGCCTTGGTCAACCTAAATCTGAAACAGGCAGGTGAATTGGAGCCCAAGACTGGTGGAACATTGAGCCCACAGTGGTGTGGGTGAGAGGCTGGCGCCAAATCAGATGGAGAGCTACGTGGTAAGATGGGCGGAGGGGCGGACGGTCACAAGGATGGAAGTAGAGAAGCCTGAAAAGTGCCCTTTACACATTTCTAGATAGAACCAGGAACCTGGAAAGAGATTACTTCTTTGTTTGGAAAATAGAAAACTCAGTTACCCAAGAGTTGTATTTTACAGTTTATGCGGATGCTTTATCTTTAACCAGAGCTATGTCTCTTAAAACTTTGTTGCTTTTCTTGGGAGGGAGGATGGTTAATGTTTCCTTCCTCGGTATGCAGTAAGCTAGCTGTACCTTACTTGGATACTTGTTCCCAGGGTAATAGATGATTTCGGAGCAGGGGGTGGGAGTGGTAGAGAAGGGAGTAAATGTTGAGAACTTTGTACAGGAATTTTGTATTTGGAAGGAGGGTAGGAATGATCATTACTTTATGCTGGGGAGGAGATCATAAAAAGCATTGAAAAGGCTTGCACAATTCTTTTTTGATTCATCCCCTCACTGAATTGTGGTTGAACACACTTATCACATGCAGGATTCTGCTAACTATGGGAATTACTCTTGTGAGAAAGACAGATAGGACAGGACCTCTGGACTCCTAGAGGCTACATTGATTTGTGAAGTTAACCAAATAAAGTTATCTTCTTAATTTTTCGTGTCCTTTAAAACTGAAAACCTCCATGTACTGGAGTGTAACTTCTAAGCTCTGCTCTAATTACATCATGGATGATAGTAAGACTTTCTTCCATAATTAAAACGACATAAGACTATTCTCCTCTGAAGGTGAATGGTACTATTCTCTAGAAGGAGCATTACTATTGCCAGTTATCCGATAAAGAAATTGGTCCTAGAATAGAAAATGACAGGAAGTAGACCCGGGACCGTAGGGAAGGAGAAGCCATTCTGAGAATGGGGCAGGGCAGGGGGGGTTGCTCATGTAAGTGTAGTTTCCAAAGCCAAAGAGTTAAGAATTCTTCCATTGTTGGGAATAAGATGGTTCCTGTCCATGGAAGCAGCTCATGGGTTTGTCAGGGAGACGTCTGAATGGGCCTGGAGCTGCTGACTTTGAAAGACTCCATGGCTAATAGGATTGTAATTTACTTTCTTTGCTGTATGTCAGTGACTTTTTTAATGCACCTTGAGTAGAAAAATTGTCAAAAGTTGTCCCTTGGTCTCTGCTGTCTCTGCAGGGAATTAAGGAGATATAGAGTCGTGCACTGGGGACACAGCCATGAAGGTAGTATGGCGATGGCTGTTGTACTGGGTCAAACAGGGCCCCCAAATTCGCGTCATCCCCAGAACCTCCAAATGTGACTTTACTTGGAAATAGGGTAATTGTAGATATAATTAGTTAAGATGGTCACTCATACTCCTTCATCTGGTATGACTCGTGTCCTTTTGAGAAGAAGCACAGAGACAGACATGGAAGAGAACTGCGTGGAAGACAAAGATGAGGCAGGGATTAGGGTGATGTGTTATGAGCAATGGGGCACCAAGGATTGCCAGAAAACTCCAGAAAATAGGAAGAGACAAGAAAGGATTATCTCCTATAGCCTTCAGAGAGAACATAGCCCTGAAGATGCCTTGATTTCTGACTACTAACTCTAGAACTATCAGAGAGTGAATGCCTGTTGTTTAAACCACCCAGTTTGAGGTCCTTTGTTATAATAGCTGCAGGAAACTAATACAGACTCTTCATCACATGTGTCTGGAAAACACCATTAAACTGATAGAAAGGAGACTATATTTTCTTATTCTAAGATGAATATTTTGAATTTCTTTTTTTTGTATT
The DNA here is from genome assembly GCF_022355385.1 of Mustela nigripes. NCBI lineage: Eukaryota > Metazoa > Chordata > Mammalia > Carnivora > Mustelidae > Mustela > Mustela nigripes. Next base: position 132,274,875 of record NC_081568.1, on the reverse strand, counting down.
TTAATTTTTTTATAAACATATATTTTTATCCCCAGGGGTACAGGTCTGTGAATCACCAGGTTTACACACTTCACAGCACTCACCAAAGCACATACCCTCCCCAATGTCCATAATCCCACCCCCTTCTCCCAAACCCCCTCCCCCCAACAACCCTCAGTTTGTTTTGTGAGATTAAGAGTCACTTATGGTTTGTTTCCCTCCCAATCCCATCTTGTTTCATTTATTCTTCTCGTACCCACTTAAGCCCCCATGTTGCATCACCACTTCCTCATATCAGGGAGATCATATGATAGTTGTCTTTCTCCGCTTGACTTATTTCGCTAAGCATGATACGCTCTAGTTCCATCCATGTTGTCGCAAATGGTAAGATTTCATTTCTTTTGATGGCTGCATAGTATTCCATTGTGTATATATACCACATCTTCTTGATCCATTCATCTGTTGATGGACATCTAGGTTCTTTCCATAGTTTGGCTATTGTGGACATTGCTGCTATAAACATTCGGGTGCACGTGCCCCTTTGGATCACTATGTTTGTATCTTTAGGGTAAATACCCAATAGTGCAATTGCTGGGTCATAGGGCAGTTCTATTTTCAACATTTTGAGGAACCTCCATGCTGTTTTCCAGAGTGGCTGCACCAGCTTGCATTCCCACCAACAGTGGAGGAGGGTTCCCCTTTCTCCGCATCCTCGCCAGCATCTGTCATTTCCTGACTTGTTGATTTTAGCCATTCTGACTGGTGTGAGGTGATATCTCATTGTGGTTTTGATTTGTAGTTCCCTGATGCCGAGTGATATGGAGCACTTTTTCATGTGTCTGTTGGCCATCTGGATGTCTTCTTTGCAGAAATGTCTGTTCATGTCCTCTGCCCATTTCTTCATTGGATTATTTGTTCTTTGGGTGTTGAGTTTGCTAAGCTCTTTATAGATTCTGGACACTAGTCCTTTATCTGATATGTCGTTTGCAAATATCTTCTCCCATTCTGTCAGTTGTCTTTTGATTTTGTTAACTGTTTCCTTTGCTGTGCAAAAGCTTTTGATCTTGATGAAATCCCAATAGTTCATTTTTTCCCTTGCTTCCCTTGCCTTTTGCGTTGTTCCTAGGAAGATGTTGCTGCGGCAGAGGTCGAAGAGGTTGCTGCCCGTGTTCTCCTCAAGGATTTTGATGGATTCCTTTCGTACATTGAGGTCCTTCATCCACTTTGAGTCTATTTTTGTGTGTGGTGTAAGGAAATGGTCCAATTTCATTTTTCTGCATGTGGCTGTCCAATTTTCCCAGCACCATTATTGAAAAGGCTGTCTTTTTTCCATTGGACATTCTTTCCTGCTTTGTCGAAGATTAGTTGACCATAGATTTGAGGGTCTATTTCTGGGCTCTCTATTCTGTTCCATTGATCTATGTGTCTGTTTTTGTGCCAGTACCATGCTGTCTTGATGATGACAGCTTTGTAATAGAGCCTGAAGTCCGGAATTGTGATGCCACCAACGTTGGCTTTCTTTTTCAATATCCCTTTAGCTATTCGAGGTCTTTTCTGGTTCCATATAAATTTTAGAATTATTTGTTCCATTTCTTTGAAAAAGATGGATGGTACTTTGATAGGAATTGCATTAAATGTGTAGATTGCTTTAGGTAGCATAGACATTTTCACAATATTTATTCTTCCAATCCAGGAGCATGGAACATTTTTCCATTTCTTTGTGTCTTCCTCAATTTCTTTCATGACTACTTTATAGTTTTCTGAGTATAGATTCTGTGTCTCTTTGGTTAGGTTTATTCCTAGGTATCTTATGGTTTTGGATGCAATTGTAAATGGGATTGACTCCTTAATATCCCTTTCTTCTGTCTTGCTGTTGGTGTAGAGAAATGCAACTGATTTCTGTGCATTGATTTTATATCCTGACACTTTACTGAATTCCTGTATAAGTTCTAGCAGTTTTGGAGTGGAGTCTTTTGGGTTTTCCACATATAGTATCATATCATCTGCGAAGAGTGATAATTTGACTTCTTCTTTGCCGATTTGGATGCCTTTAATTTCCTTTTGTTGTCTGATTGCTGAGGCTAGGACCTCTAGTACTATGTTGAATAGCAGTGGTGATAATGGATATCCCTGCCGTGTTCTTGACCTTAGCAGAAAAGCTTTCAGTTTTTCTCCATTGAGAATGATATTTGCGGTGGGTTTTTCAAAGATGGCTTTGATGATATTGAGGTATGTGCCCTCTATCCCTACCCTTTGAAGAGTTTTGATCAGGAAGGGATGCTGTACTTTGTCAATGCTTTTTCAGCATCTATTGAGAGTATCATATGATTCTTGTTCTTTCTTTTATTGATGTGTTGTATCACATTGACTGATTTGCGGATGTTGAACCAACCTTGCAGCCCTGGAATAAATCCCACTTGGTCGTGGTGAATAATCCTTTTGATGTACTGTTGAATCCTATTGGCTAGTATTTTGTTGAGTATTTTCGCATCTGTGTTCATCAAGGATATTGGTCTATAGCTCTCTTTTTTGGTGGGATCCTTGTCTGGTTTGGGGATCAAGGTGATGCTGGCCTCATAAAATGAGTTTGGAAGTTTTCCTTCCATTTCTATTTTTTGGAACAGTTTCAGGAGAATAGGAATTAGTTCTTCTTTAAATGTTTGGTAGAATTCCCCCGGGAAGCCGTCTGGCCCTGGGCTTTTGTTTGTTTGGAGATTTTTAATGACTGTTTCAATCTCCTTACTGGTTATGGGTCTGTTCAGGCTTTCTATTTCTTCCTGGTTCAGTTGTGGTAGTTTATATGTTTCTAGGAATGCATCCATTTCTTCCAGATTGTCAAATTTGTTGGCGTAGAGTTGCTCATAGTATGTTCTTATAATTGTTTGTATTTCTTTGGTGTTAGTTGTGATTTCTCCTCTTTCATTCATGATTTTATTTATTTGGGTCCTTTCTCTTTTCTTTTTGATAAGTCGGGCCAGGGGTTTATCAATTTTATTAATTCTTTCAAAGAACCAGCTCCTACTTTCGTTGATTTGTTCTATTGTTTTTTTGGTTTCTATTTCATTGATTTCTGCTCTGATCTTTATGATTTCTCTTCTCCTGCTAGGCTTAGGGTTTCTTTCTTGTTCTTTCTCCAGCTCCTTTAGGTGTAGGGTTAGGTTGTGTACCTGAGACCTTTCTTGTTTCTTGAGAAAGGCTTGTACCGCTATATATTTTCCTCTCAGGACTGCCTTTGTTGTGTCCCACAGATTCTGAACCGTTGTATTTTCATTATCATTTGTTTCCATGATTTTTTTCAATTCTTCTTTAATTTCCCGGTTGACCCATTCATTCTTTAGAAGGATACTGTTTAGTCTCCATGTATTTGGGTTCTTTTTAAACTTCCTTTTGTGGTTGAGTTCTAGCTTTAGAGCATTGTGGTCTGAAAATATGCAGGGAATGATCCCAATCTTTTGATACCGGTTGAGTCCTGATTTAGGACCGAGGATGTGATCTATTCTGGAGAATGTTCCATGTGCACTAGAGAAGAATGTGTATTCTGTTGCTTTGGGATGAAATGTTCTGAATATGTCAGTGATGTCCATCTGGTCCAGTGTGTCGTTTAAGGCCTTTATTTCCTTGCTGATCTTTTGCTTGGATGATCTGTCCATTTCAGTGAGGGGAGTGTTAAAGTCCCCTACTATTATTGTATTATTGTTGATGTGTTTCTTTGATTTTGTTATTAATTGGTTTATATAGTTGGCTGCTCCCACATTGGGGGCATAGATATTTAAAATTGTTAAATCTTCTTGTTGGACAGACCCTTTGAGTATGATATAGTGTCCTTCCTCATCTCTTATTATAGTCTTTGGCTTAAAATCTAATTGATCTGATATAAGGATTGCCACTCCTGCTTTCTTCTGATGTCCATTAGCATGGTAAATTCTTTTCCACCCCCTCACTTTAAATCTGGAGGTGTCTTCGGGCTTAAAATGAGTTTCTTGTAGGTAACATATAGATGGGTTTTGTTTTTTTATCCATTCTGATACCCTGTGTCTTTTGACAGGGGCATTTAGCCCATTCGCATTCAGGGTAACTATTGAGAGATATGAATTTAGTGCCATTGTATTGCCTGTAAGGTGACTGTTACTGTATATGGTCTCTGTTCTTTTCTGATCTACCACTTGTAGGCTCTCTCTTTGCTTAGAGGACCCCTTTCAATATTTCCTGTAGAACTGGTTTGGTGTTTGCAAATTCTTTCAGTTTTTGTTTGTCCTGGAAGCTTTTAATCTCTCCTTCTATTTTCAATGATAGCCTAGCTGGATATAGTATTCCTGGCTGCATGTTTTTCTCGTTTAGTGCTCTGAAAATATCATGCCAGCTCTTTCTGGCCTGCCAGGCCTCTGTGGATAAGTCAGCTGCCAATCTAATATTTTTACCATTGTATGTTACAGACTTCTTTTCCCGGGCTGCTTTCAGGATTTTCTCTTTGTCACTGAGACTTGTAAATTTTACTATTAGGTGACGGGGTGTGGGCCTATTCTTATTGATTTTGAGGGGTGTTCTCTGAACCTCCTGAATTTTGATGCTCGTTCCCTTTGCCATATTGGGGAAATTCTCCCCAATAATTCTCTCCAGTATACCTTCTGCTCCCCTCTCTCTTTCTTCTTCTTCTGGAATCCCAATTATTCTAATGTTGTTTCGTCTTATGGTGTCATTTATCTCTCGAATTCTCCCCTCGTGGTCCAGTAGCTGTTTGTCCCTCTTTTGCTCAGCTTCTTTATTCTCTGTCATTTGGTCTTCTATATCACTAATTCTTTCTTCTGCCTCATTTATCCTAGCAGTGAGAGCCTCCATTTTTGATTGCACCTCATTAATAGCTTTTTTGATTTCAACTTGGTTAGATTTTAGTTCTTTTATTTCTCCAGAAAGGGCTTTTATATCTCTCGAGAGGGTTTCTCTAATATCTTCCATGCCTTTTTCGAGCCCGGCTAGAACCTTGAGAATTGTCATTCTGAACTCTAGATCTGACATATTACCAATGTCTGTATTGATTAGGTCCCTAGCCTTCGGTACTGCCTCTTGTTCTTTTTTTTTTTGTTGAATTTTTCCGTCTTGTCATTTTGTCCAGATAAGAGTATATGAAGGGGCAAGTAAAATACTAAAAGGGTGGCATCAACCCCAGGAAAATATGCTTTAACCAAATTAGAAGAGATCCACAATCGTGAGGGGGGAGAAAGGGGATAAAAAGAGGTTCAAAAAAGGAAGAAAGAAAAAAAAAAAGAAAAAAGAAAAAAAAAGAGAAGAATTTAAAAAAAAGAAAACACCTAAGAAAAATATAAAAAAGAAAAAATATATATATTAGATAAACTAGTAAAAAATCGTTAAAAAAGAAAAAGGTAACTGTTAAAAAAAAATTTTACCCGAAGGCGAGAAAAAAAACAAAAAATGAAAAAGAAAAAAATTAAATTAACTGCAAGACTAAAAAAAAAAATCACAGGGAAAAAGCCATGAGTTCCGTGCTTGGCTTTCTCCTCCTCTGGAATTCTGCTGCTCTCCTTGGTATTGAAACTGCACTCCTTGGTAGGTGAACTTGGTCTCGGCTGGATTTCTTGTTGATCTTCTGGGAGAGGGGCCTGTTGTAGTGATTATCAAGTGTCTTTGCCCCAGGTGGAATTACACCGCCCTTACCCGGGGCCGGGGTGAGTAATCTGCTCGGGTTTGCTTTAAGGAGCTTTTGTTCCCTGAGCGCTTTCCGTAGAGTTCCAGAGGACAGGAATACAAATGGCAGCCTCCTGGTCTCCGGCCTGGAGGAGCTGAGAGCCCAGGGCCGCACTCCTCAGTGCGGCCTCAGAGAACAGCACCCAGTTACTCCCGTCTGCCTGACCTCCGGCCGCGCTGCGAGCTCACTGAGCCTGCGACCGGTTCAAGGTCACCCTGAACTGCGAGCTTACTGTCGGCTCTGTCTCTGTAGCCGGCTTTCCTGTTCCAATACCTGCAAGCTCTGCGACACTCAGACACCCCCGATCCTTCTGTGACCCTGCGGGACCTGAGGCCACGCTGACTCCGCGTGGGCTTCGCCCCGGGTAGCCTCTGGAGCGATGTCCCTCAGCGGAACAGACTTTTAAAAGTCCTGATTTTGTGCACGGTTGCTCCACCGCTTGCCGGGAGCCAGCCCCTCCCCCCGGGGTCTATCATCCCATCGCTTTGGATTCACTTCTCCGCCGGTCCTACCTTTCGGAAAGTGGTTGTTTTTCTGTTTCCAGAATTGCTGTTCTTCTTCTCTTCGATCTGCCGATGGATTTTCAGGTGTTTGCAATCTTTAGGTAAGCTATCTAGCTGATCCCCGCCTAGCTGAAGTAGTCTCAGCCTGCTACTTCTCCGCCATCTTGACTCCTCCTTATTTTGAATTTTTGAATATGGGGTGGACAATACAATTGTAGTCTATATTTTAATGTAATCATTGCAGGAATAATCCTATCTCAAACCAGGTGTGTGCTTGTTTTCCCCCCATATTTCAATTAATTTTTATTTTATTCCACTGAGATGGCAGAAACTTAACCTTTCCTCATTCCATCATCCCCCAAGATTTACAGCTACATTTCAAAGTACATATGTAGTAAGTATAGCAATTTAGAAGGAGGTAAGGCTGTAGTTGGGCAGAATCTTCCCCTGATGGGATTGCCCATCCTTCCCAATGGGTCTCAGTCCTTGGTCTCTGTGGGTCAATGTTTAGATGGTCTTGTTCTTTTGCTCCTGGACCTCCAGGTCCCTTGGTGCTCTCTACTAAGTACAAACCATACTAGGATATGGAGATCTCGGTGCTGTTAAGGTCCTATTTTCTATACTTAATATACAGTTCCTTTTTTTGGGTGTGTTTAGGGATTGGCTGGAATAATATTTTTTAATCTTGCTTTCTGCTGTCACCTCCCTCCCAAGTGGTTATGAGCACAGCCTGATGTCTCTGAGAGTCAGGGAGGGAAGCAGAAAGTGAAGAAATATTAGGAAATTATTAGTTTGAAAAAAAAAGTGCCGTATATCTACATTTCTCTTCTAGAAAAAGAATTACTAAAACTACCCCCCCAAAATACCTACGTAAGTATTCTTTCTTTTCTAGGTGGCCCTCTCATGCTCCTCCTAACCACCCACCTCACCATGCTTTGGGTCTCCAGAATGTGTTCTTCGAGGACAGTGACTCCCACAAGCAAAGCAGCATCTGGCCGTGTGGGTGATCTATTCTCCAGCCTCTCAAAGTTGTGTAGGTAAGTCAGGCTAAAGTTACTGCCTCTCTCTTCCGGGAGTTCTTGTTTATTCCTCCAGGAGGTTCTCTGTCCTTCCAAGATGGTCTTATTGTTTCCAGGTTGCTCAGCCACCTGCAATGACTCACACAATGTCCCACCTGGGATAAAACTCCATTGGGTTTCACATAAGTCAGATACTAAGCAGCTCATTGCTTAAGGCAGTAGGCAGCGAGGGCTGGTTCCCATCCTAGAACTGCAAGCACAGCTTCTTTCACCTGAGTGTCAAGGAAAAGTCTTGGAGCTACTCACCTCTGGCTGAAGGGGGAAGATCGGCAAAGGCAGCTGAGGACTTTTTGGTACTGTAGACTCCTCTCATGGACTCTCTCTGTTTTTGGAATCCATCTAAGTGTTCCCTAGTTTCTAGATTAGTAGCTGTGGGCTCTCTTTATGAGTACAGCCTACCATGCCATATCTTTCTTTCCTTCAAGCAAAGGAACATGAAAGATGGAGGTGCCCTTAAGCTCTTAAAAATTCTGGGACTGAGCAAGACCCTTCATGGATTTGCAGACTAGTTGGGTATGGGAAGTTAGGGAAGCTTTAGATGAGAATCTCTCTTATCAGAGAAAATATGGAGCTTGGACAGTTGAGGGTGATGGGTGTGGGTGAGAAAGAATGAAGTCATTTGTCCTTGATCCAGATGGCAATACTCTCTCCCAGTGAAGGTTTATAGGTAATGGACTAACCACATAAGGGGACAGCTAATAGAAGAAACCAGGAAGGAGTCTAAATAGATTTACCAGCTGTTAGGGGCATTGCATGGTTTTAGTGTCAGAATTCTATCCTTTTGAAACTTGACCACTCAAAAATTGCTCCACAATTACTTGATTTATTTTCTTTGGGGATCCCTTTTTAGATACCAAATACTTTCCTAAATGATAGCCTATTTCATTCGTACTAAGGGAACTAAGAAAAAGCATTCATGTGTTCTCTTGAATCAGAGTTAAAAAAAGCGGTCTCCTTTCCAGTGGGCACAGTAAAGCAGCAGGAATCAAAGATAGAACCATGGGGTTGGAGGGGGAAGGTGGGGCACCTCACATACCTGCTTGCATATGTTTCTTCCCATAGATCCCATTTCTGCTAAAACCTTAAGTGGCTGGTGGTTTGATCTGAAGAGGCAAAAATGTTATAATACTAAGAAGTCAGCAGTATTCTGGGCATGTCAGATTTGGTCCAGCCCCACGGCAGAACCATCTACCTTATGTGACCTTGTCTGGTTGGGACTGACTGGTGTGTGATCATCCTACTTAGTTATGAGTGTGGGGTTTCCTTCACATCATTGTAGGGCTTAAGAGAAGGATAGAATCCAGGGACTGGCACTGCTAGTCAAGAGGTCTTGGCTTCCTTGGCTGTGTTGGCTGCAACTTTGGTGAATTATTTAACTTTTAGTTAGCACTGGTATGCTAATTTGGGGTCTTAAAGACCAGATAGCGAGATTTCAGAATTCCCTGTCAGAGGTTTTTTTTCCCCTTATACCAAATATGTGAGAGGAAATATTCACCTGAAATATTAAAACAAAAAATTTAAAAGTGTTTTTTTTTTTTGTTGTTGTTGTTTGTTTAATGGAGAAGAAGAAACCATTCCTCCTGGAGAAAAGCACTCATCTTTGAGTAAATGTGCATGAGTCCTATTTTGCTACTGATGGCGCATCAGTAATTCTTGACTTGTACCATTTGTGACTTGAAATCCAAGTCTAAACTTAGATACTTTGGATTACTCAGATAGTGGATGTGGCTGTGTCTCTGTAGGATGGCTATGATATTTTGAGTAGAGTGCCGGATTATTTTGATCATTCATGTTAATACATTCATTCAGCATATTATGATGTGCTGTTTCTCATCCACACTCATGTTTCCCTGGGTTTTAAGGAATATTGATGTCCCAAGAAATTCAGATATTTTTCTTGGGAGGGAAGGAACATGGAGGGGACAGTCTTTAGTCATCTTAAATTTGAAAAATTCTGGGTTAAACAAAAGTTAAGCAGATTTCTGTGCTGAAAGACTTCCCTAGAGTCTCTAATATGCTGTGTGTATATTTTGAATCTCTACTTCCTCCTTTCCTTTTTTGGTAGGCTATCTGTTAATATGATGCATACGACTTTTTCCTGTAAGACAGTTTGGGAAAGCTACTCGATTCTAAGCATACAACGAGATGCAATTGTTTAATCATGACCAGAGGGATTTTAGCCTCACCAGATGGCTGTGAAAGTAAGGCCCTAGGAGCAACTGTTAGCTCCATTTTTGGAAGGCCTTGGGAAAAAGATGTCTATTTAGCTCAGATACCATTATATAGTCTTTTTAAGAAGGAAAATGAACCAGAAGACCCTATAACTCCCTGATTCTAGAATGTAGTCTTTTAGAACACTTTATCATTTTATCAATCATGTTTGTCTGAAAATGTTAGACTAAATCTAAAAAAAAAAAGTGTCTCTGCTATCTACCTTTGTGCAGTAATTTCCCTAATATGTAGTGGGTTAAAATGAAAAATGTCTCATGGTTTTTGTGACTTGGGAATTCAGGGGTTATTTAGCTGGATTGTTCTAGCTCAGAGTTGGAGTCAGGAGGTAGGCAGAGACTGCAAATCCCAAGGACTGACTGGGGCTGGAAGTTCTGCTTCCAAGATGGCACACCTCCCCATCTATTGGCTGGTAATCTCTGTTCCTCACCAGTTGTACTTTGCCTTAGGTTGCTTGTGTATTTTCATGGCATGATAGCTAGCTTCACCCACCATGAGCAATTCAGGAGGGAGAGGGAAGAGGAAGCCACAGTGTCTTTCAAGATATGGTCTCTGAGGTTGTATAATGTCACTTCAGCTTTATTCTTTTTGCTAGAAGTGAGTGACTGAGTCTAGTTCACACTCGGGAGTAGATTTGGGCTTCACCTCCTATACAGAAAAGAATGAAAGAATTGTGGACATAGGTTAAAGCTACCGCGGAAGGTTTCAATAACAAGGACATGAGAAGGGGCAAAACACGGCAGTGCCTAGATGATTTAGTTCAGCAGATGAGTGCCATCATCAAGGATCCAAGTTCTTTCCATCTTCTGTTCTGCCACACTCACTGACTTGGCTTTGTGTTCAAGTTAGTTCCCCACATAGTTGCCAGATGACTGCACAAATACTGGCTCTCATGTCCAGTCACAACAATATCCAGAAGAACAAATGGATTGCATCTTTCTTGTGACACGATTTTTCCATTGAGAAACCTTTCCTGGGATCTCTCAGTGGCTTCCTGTCTTGCCAGGGGATCAGAACTGCATCATATGCTCAAGACTGAACCAGTCACAAGCAAAAGGAGTGGGATTGCCATGAATGACTTAGGTAGATTTACATAGACTTGGGGTCAGGGTATGTGCCCTCAGGGTGATCCTGAAACAGATCAGAGTTCCCTTGAAAAGGAAGAGTGGGAAATGACTACTGTGTTGACAATGAGCTGGTAGTTTACTGTGGATCCTTCAGCTCTGTCCATAATGGTCTCCAGTCACCATGCCGTTTGTACAGGGCACCATCACTTCTTTGGTAGAGTATAAGGGTTTATGCTTTAGACTGAAGACCAAGTCTAGGTAACCCTTTATATAAACAATCCCTTAGTTGTTTATATAAAACTCTTCCTAGTAAAAAGTGTAAAAAAAATTTCAGAAAATGTCATCTCAAAACACATCTTTAATAATATTCAGTGTTGTTGGAAGAGAGGGGTTATGGATTAAAATAAATCTACCACTCAGAATGGGACCATTATATCATTAGGGCTGTGGGGAGGCTCCATTTCTTCTTATTTGGAGTTCGTAACAGAGTAAAATTTGCCATTTGTCTTTATGGAAACCTAACATTGAAAGAGGAATCTTGAGCTGTGTATTAAATGGCCTAGTATTGAATTGGTTGTCTTATATTTTATTTCCCCTCTGTTTCATATCCCTCAATAGTCTTGCTAAATCAGAGCCTTGCATAGGGCCTTCCTCTCTCCCCTCCATGCTCCTGAGACCTGCAGAGCTATTCAGCTTTTCTGAGGTGCTCACCCCAAAGTGAATCTCCCCAGCAGTTTGTCATGTCTCAGCTTTAATCTGTTTTAGTCATTTCATGGAGTTTTACAATTGCTGGACAACTAACTGCCTGAGACAAATTCAAGGGAACTGAAAGGAGAGGAAAAAGCAAAAATAATCTGCCCCTTTTGAGAGGAAGGCCAAACTTGCTTAGTTCAAAGGAATTCGGTTAGGTTCTTTGCATGGAGTAGGTTTTTCCTCCTTCCTTCTTTCCCTTCCTCCCTCCCTCACCGAGCACTCACTTATTTAGCTTGAAGTCTACCTAAAAGCTTCAGTTTCCAGTCACTCAAGGAGCAAGTGAATGACTGGGGGTGGAAAATGTTATTTGCCACACAGGAAATGCCTTGACAAATTGAGTAATGGGAGTTCCAGTACACGGAATTAATTCCCTCAGGATTTTGCCAGCCCTGAAAATATGTGAACATTGCTGTGCAGATTTCTTATTTCCTAAAAAATTCTGCGTCAGTCACGCACATGTTAAGAAAAAGAAAGATTTTTTTTTTTTTTTTAATCAGTTTGACAGCAATCAGGGTATCTAGCTTAAAAGCGTCTAAATATGCGTGGTCAGCACAAGCTCCTTAGAGCATGTGGTGAGGAAAGGTCCTTGACCGGAAGCCAGACCTCTGCAGGCGTGGTTTGCTGGTATTGGCTCCTGAGGCCCGGAGGCTGACCATTGGGGTAGGTGGAGGACTAAGGACTCCTTCCCCCCTCAATCCATTGGCTGTCTTCTTTAAAAAGCTGAGGCAAAATCCCTTAAAGTTGCCTCGTTTTGGATTGTATACTTGCTCCAAAAGACATAGCAATTTATAAAATATTCATATCATTTTACAAGAGCAAGATTTTGCCAAGATTAATTTGGAACCAAAGGCATCGTAGGACCCCATAAAAATTTAAGCTTTCACAGCTAGCTACCTGCTCGTCAACCCAGTAGTCCTTTCCTTCTCTTCCTTGTAAAGGGAAATCTCATCGGCTTCAGTGTGTACCTCAGGACAGATGTGCCGACCTGAGCTCAGGAATATATCAGGATCTGTATGAGTCACTCATGACAATCCCATTCCTTTTGCCTGTGATTGGTTTAGTGTTGAGCACGGGATGGTGTTATTTCTACTTGCAAAGGCAGTAGGAATCAATGTATCATCTAAACTATTATTTCCATTTACTAAATGATCCTTTTCCTTTTATTGGGGAAGGGCTGGGGTAAAGAGTGTTAACCACTCTACCATAGTGGCCTGTTTGGCTCTAAATCTAGACAGAAAACATAGACATTTATTATATTTATCCTAATGGGAAGTAGATGTATAATGATGTAAAGAGTGCCGTGTTAGATATTGCTCCAGGATAGGGGTGTGTGTGTGTGTGTGTGTGTGTGTGTGTGTGTTTAAATATTTATTTATTTATTTATTTGACAGAGAGAGATCACAAGTAGATGGAGAGGCAGGCAGAAAGAGAGAGAGGGAAGCAGGCTCCCTGCTCAGCAGAGAGCCCAATGCGGGACTCCACCCTGAGATCATGACCTGAGCTGAAGACAGCGGCTAACCCATTGAGCCACCCAGGTGCCCCTGTATGTATGTATGTTAAAGTGGGACACACAGGAGTGCCTGGGTGGCTCAGTTGGTTAAGTGACTGCCTTTGGCTCAGGTCATGATCCTTGAGTCTCAGGATCGAGTCCTGCATCAGGCTCCTTGCTCAGTGGGGAATCTGCTTCTCCCTCTGACCCTCCCCTTCTCATGTGCTCACTTGCTCTCTCTCTCTCTCTTTCAAATAAAAAAATGAAATCTTTATAAAAAAACAAACTGGGACACACATACACCAGGAGGTACGTGAACATTTTCCAGTGAGTATATAAGTTGGTATCGTTTCAGGAATAAACTTTCATTCTTTAACTTCTAAAAGTATTCTTTCTTAAATAGTCTACCTAAGAATGTGTCTGTGGTCTATAGGTTCTCTCTTCCCATCTCCCCTTTTACAGTTACCTTCCTTTCACTTCACTCACCCTAAATTTGGCCATGATGTATTGTCAGGATTAACCATCAAGGTGCTGAAGGGAACAATTGGAGACTTCACAACTCATAGGGAGCATTGTGTGTGTGTGTGTGTGTGTGTGTGTTTGTGAGGTGGGTGGTGGGAAAGGGCTTCTGTTAGATAAGTCTTCAGGAAGAATCACAGTATTTCATCAGGTTCCAAACTTAAGGATCCTTGTTTGCATTATCTTTTTCAGGATTGAGATTCAGAAGTCAGATGGTTAACAAAGAACACAGATTAATACACGCATTTTGATTCAAATACCATGCCAGATTTTTTTTTTTTCTGACAAAAATTAAATCTGTTTTCCCCAACTGATTTGAAACTGAGAACTTTGTCATTTTCCCCCTAATGACAATTTCTATAAATTAAAAAAGCTAAATCCAAGACTTCAAGGTTTTGAGGGAAATAAATTTAAAGCATGCATATTATATGCCAGAAATCACAAACTTCTTAACTATTTAATTTTATGATAAAAATTCTAGATGTTAAAAATCTGTGGGCGCAGATAGTTGGGAAAATTCTTTAGGAGATGTGTGACCAAAAATATTTGGAGACTGCTACTCCAGAATGTCATATTATCTCAGATGAAAAGGAACAGGGGGTAGCTCATGGCAAAATTGTCAAGTGAGGAAGCCTTTGGCATTTATCCCTCCTTCTGTCTCCACTTTTTCTTTTCCCTAGAGTCTTTCTTTATAAGATTGCTGGCAGTTGGGCTTCTCCAGTCCAGAGCCCCCAAAGCAGCAGACCTTTTCATAGTCTTTGCTCTTCATCCCACTCTGAGTTTCAGTCTGTCAGAGCCCTGACCCACAAGAGCATCACTTGGCTCATCTTTTAAACCGGTCTATCGGGTTATATAATGGACATTGGCCATTCTTTTATGCCTGCCATCATGTGGTTTGGAAATTTCCCCATCTTTTGAGTCTTGATTGGGTGTTGAGCCTGTCTCCCATAATAAAATCTGAAAGGTCCAGATATTTCCTTCTCTAATTGCTCATGATAATAGACATCATCACTTCTAAGCATTTGACATATAGTAATTCAATCAATCCTCAATAATCTTGTGAAGTAGGCACTATTATCAAATTGATGCAGTTCAGGAAACTCAAGCACACAGAGAAAAAGTAAATTTCTCATGGTCACACACAAGTAATTGCAAGAGCCAAGATTTGAACTCCAGGAGTTGATTCCAGACTCTAAGCTCTTAGTCACCATGCAAAGGTACATGGTCCAGGTTCAAACAGGTATAATCATTGCAGACTTTAATTCAAGAGCTGGTGTTTCAGAAAAACAGAGACAAGAGACTCCACCTCGGACCAGGGAGAGCCACCATTCAATACCTAGACTCTCACAGAACAATGACAGTTGGACCTGGGCTGGCTCAGAGTACTGGCTCTCTACAGTGCAGCTTGAAATGCCAGCAAGGGCAGTTGTGGACCACTTCGAGAATGTGCCTATGACTGTGGCTTTGGTCATGCAACTCTCTACCTGATTCTCCATCTCTTTTGATAGACTTGGGAATGACAGCTAACTATCCATCTTTATCTATCTATCCGTATCTATCTAGCTATCTAACCATAAAACTCTTTATAGTTATATTTATAACTATATTCTATATATAATAGATAGTTCCTATCATTATATATAGGCTGATATAATATAATTTCATATATATATATATATATGTATATATGTATATATAGACTATATGTAACAACCTAGTGCTTGCAACTAAGGACCCTGATAGTCTGTTTCTAAAGGTGAGGGTGGTTTATTCCCTTGTACTCTTCCTGGCTTCCAGAACAAGGCCCGGAATGAATCAGGTGCTCAAAACACATCTGTTAAATGAATCATGAGCTGATGCACAACAAGGTGTTAGCGGGTGATAATCACTTATAGGGCAATTCTTCTAGTAATATTAGCATTTGGATGCAAGTCCTTAATGTCCCAAGGCACTGGTTGTAACCCACTAATGAGCCCTGAAATCAATTTAGTTGGTTGCTGCTGGCATTTAGAAATGAAATAGATTCATTTATAACAGAAAACATTGGAAAATAGAGTGCATCACAGGTAATAAGAGCAAATATTTCACAAAATGTTTGTTTTGATTGTGTTTATGTTTAGTATGTACGAGCCTGTGTGGTGGTATATTGGGTTGTGGGGTTACTATGGACTAAAATGTTTGAGAACTATGGCCATAGGGTTCATGTGACTAATGATCGGTATGTTACATCCTCTGACAGAAGAGAAAGGGGAAGGATTGGGGGACAGGGTCTGAGCGGTCTCAGTGATTATCTATACTGCCAAGTTTAAGGCAGATCCAAGAAACATCAATATTCACTCACGCTGTAGTAAGGTGGAAAGAAAAGGCCACAATTCATTTTGCCTCTTACTCTCTTCCCTGCCACACACACATATACCTTTCTAGGGCAAGATGGATTATTTCTTAGTGATCAATTCGAGAATATAAAGTAGTTATACCTATGTGAAAGGCCACTAACAGTTTTAAGTTGGCATGCCTACATCGTTCTTTATGCATACAAATTTTCGGTATATATAATTACTAGCATACTTTCAAGTTAAAAATATTTACAGGAGGGGTGCCTGGGTGGGGGTTGAGGCACCCCTCCTGTAAATATTTTTAATATTTAAAATTATTGAAATATTAATTTCAATAATTAATTGAATTATTTCAATTCGGTTGAAATACTTGAGGGTCCAGCTCTTGGTTTTTGGCTCAGGTTGTGATCTCCTGGGTCATGGGATCCAGCCCTGAGGCAGGCTCCATAGTTCAGCAGGGAGTCTGCTTGAAGATTCTCTCCCACTGCGCCCCCCCCTCCACTCACTCTTGCTTGTTCCCTCTCTCTAAAATAAATAAATACACCTTTTTTTTTTTAAAGATTTTATTTATTTATTTGACAGAGAAGTAGGCAGAGAGGCAGGCAGAGAGAGAGGGGGAAGCAGGCTCCCTGCTGAGCAGAGAGCCCGATGTGGGGCTCGATCCCAGGACCCTGGGATTATGACCTGAGCTGAAGGCAGAGGCTTTAACCCACTAAGCCACCCAGGCGCCCAATAAATAAATCTTGTATCTGTGTTTCATAAATGGCTTTTTTTCTGCTCCCCCTCAGCTTCATTCACATGTGCACCCTACAACTTAACAGGATATGTGTGTTTGCTTGTGTGTGTGTTTGTGTGTACCTCACCTAGGTAACCAGTCTTCTGCTTCTAACTTGAGTGTCCTTGGATATGACTGCCTGAAGTTGGGGAAAGCTGTCTGCAGTGAGGGGAATGGGATAGCTAGATGCCAAAAAAGACACACAAAAGATACCAGACCCCTATGTGTAAGTGACACGGACATGTGCTGAGGAGAGGAGCACTGACTGAGACTCAGACGCTCTTGAACGCTTTCCCAAGAACACGCAGGGGGCTTTTCCTATGCCTGTCATGGCCTTCTTCACAGTCTTACCCAAAACATGCAAGCGAGACTTTATTTGTCTAGTGTCTTAGGTCACGTTTCCTAGAGGATAAATGAGATGAGAATTCATGAGCAAGTAATTTATTAAGGAAGTGCTCCCGCAAGAAGCTGGAAGGATGTGGGGAGGAAAGCACTCTAAGAGAAGAGGAGACGAAGTTGTGACTTCTGGTCAAGTTTATGGAAGGTTGGGCTCCCTTGACCAGAGTCCGGAAAGCTGGACTCTGATTGTCCTACACCGTCTGTCACTGGGTTAGGACTACCTTTGGGAGAATGCAAACTCCCAGGCATGCCTGGTTCCCTCTGTGTACATCTCAACAGCCTGAGGGGGGTCCCCAAAAGAAAGCCACTGAATAGCACAACAAAACCAGTGCAAAGGCACACAGAAGAGGTCTAAGGAATCCAAGGGCATCAGGCTGGATTCATAGCTTTTGCTGTATCCGGTCGGGGTGGGTAGCTATGCCTGTAGTTAAAAGGATATTTTTGGTACAACATAATCATTTGATATTTGTATGTATTGTGAAATGGTCACCATACTAAGTCTAGCTAACTTCTGTCATCATATAGGAATTTTATTAATTCATATTGTGTAGCTTGAGAAAAGCAGTTAAAGAGAAAAACAAGATTTTTACAAAAATAGGAAGGCCACTCCCTGAAAGTGTTGTTGGGCACATTCCTAAGTTCATATCCAAGAAGGCTGCACATTTAAGTTTCTTGAGGTTCTCTACCCACCTAAAGTGGAAATGTTCTGCCTTAAAGGTGTGTTCTGTAAGCAGAGGGAGAGAGGCTGAGAACCTTTCTCAATAAGTACTTCAGCTAAAGACTTAGCATGTCAGGCTAAAGATGGCTCATTATGGTGATTTTGGGGTCTGAAATAAGAATATTTCCCTTAGGCTGGTGCCTACTTTTGCACATGACTGCTATTTCCATATCAGGTTTTTTTTTTTTCCCTGTCAATGAATTCTAATCTGAAAGTACCTATGACCACCAAGTCATCTTTGCTTTTTGATGCCTAAGGATGCTTGCATTCCTTATCACCTATTCCTTTATCAAGCTGGGCATGCTTTTAGTTTTCGAAAGTACATCTCTGGCTTGACTTGAATTTAATGATGAGCTGCCCTCATCTATCATTAGGTAAAAGCTGCTATTTCAGAGTAGAATCTGTCCTACTTCTCTTATCTTCTCACACTTTGTTAGTCTTTTTGCAAGAATAGTACCATCCCTCTAATCAGAGCCAGAAATGGGGAAAAGAGAGAAATTGGGAAATTGACCCTTCACCCTTGTGAAGCAGGAAAGCCTGTTTTCAGCACCCATGCTTCCTCACCTTATTCTATTAGTTCCTTCTTTTGGCTTCTGGTTCTGTTCTGGCCGTTGGGTGCCATCACCTTACTTTTTGGTCATTTAGGGCCCTGAACTCTATAATCATTTCCCTGCTAATCTGGGAAGATACCTATTTAAATATTCTGAAACATCCCTTTCTCACATCAAAATGCACCTACCCTGAATTCTGTTCGTAGGAGGTCATTCTTTCTGCCTGGAGATAACTTGATGCTTTTGTCAACAAGTCTGTAGTGGTAGATGAGAGACAATATGCTAGCTCCCTATCTCCTGAAAACACCTGCAGGTGTTAAGAGGAATGTTTTTATGAGACACTCTCAATGAGGTGGTGTGGTAGAGTGAAAAAAGTGAAGTCTCCTATTTGAAATTAAAGTGACATTGGATCCAGGCCATCTCTCTTATTCCCTAAGAGATCATCCATAGTTACCTAACCTCTCGGAATTTGCCAACTTGCCTTTACCAAACTGTAAAAAGGGGAGATACGAATACTTATTTACCTTCCATATTTTGGGGACTGTTTAATTAAAAATTATAAAAGTATTTGTTAATTTCTGATACATAGCAGGTGCTTCATATATTGAAACTGATACAGTAACAATATGGTAAACCAAATAAGTAACACGGGTAATCTTAATGGACAGATATTCCTTAGGCACTCTGTACAGAAGGAAAGAGATGCAAGTGGTGCCTCTTAACTTAGATTGTTTCACCCTATACCAGTTCTTCTATAGTCTGTTCATTCCACCAGCCAACTATCCATTCATTTATTTGTGCTCTTATTAATGTCCTTACCATGTACAAAATGCTGGGCTGCACACTCTGAAGGACACGATGATATATGGTACATAGTCCCATGCTGGCTTATCACAGAGTGTGGCAAAGTCTTGAGGCATTTTGGATATTGGAAAAGCAGGAAATTGAAAATACCTCAATCCTCTCTGAAGTGTTGTCCGTGAAAGTTCAGAGTCAAAGAAGAGAGACAAATCTGTATCTTTCAGGAAAGTTGAGGAATAGGTCATTTTTGGATGTGTAGAAGAATAGATTATGAGTCAAGCTCCACGGGCCGGGTCAGTAAATGGACATACAGAGGATCTGTGACAGACTGGTTGTCAAGGGCACCGGGAGAACAGGAAGGGTGCTGAGTGGATTAAGAGCTTTCATAGGTAAATCATGCTCACTTGAAATGTGGCCAGCCAGACCCTTACCCATTTGGGATTCAGTCACTAGCGGGAGTTACACCAGACTGAATGGGGGGGTCTGAGAGAAGAGTATGATAAATGCAGAGAGGAAGGAAAAGGCCAATGAGTGTTGTCATACCAACTTACACTAATTCATGAAATGGGAAGAAAAATACAAGCACACAAAAAAGTATGAAGACCATTCTAATTAAAATGTTGCATATTCTAGCATAAAATTTGTAACCTTAGATATGTTAAGCATACTAGATTTACGTCTGTATAAGGCAGATGGCGTAGTGCTTATTAGCTGAACTCTAGAGGCCGTGAAAGACCAGAGATTACCTTTGTCCTTGCCAATGGTCAGCTGTGTACCTCTGGACAGGTTGCTTAACCCCTTCACAACTTAGTTATGTCATCTCTAAAATGGGATAGAGACTAGTATTTGCTCATGGAATGGTTCTGGATACTAAATGAAAGGCTATACGTATATGTCTAGGCACAGGGTTTGGCACATAGTAGGTAGGCAATGAGTATAAGTTATTCGGGGTTTGGATTTTATGCCTGTTTAGAGGTCCCCTCAAGCTTATGCAACCCGTCATATGGTTGCGCCTATTTTTATGTCTTTAGCTGCTCATAAAAATAACTTTCAGACCCTATGACCAAAGCCAAAAAGAAGTCAAGCTAAGCCTGAAGAATAGTAGCACACATGTGAGTCATTTAATCTCTTCGGCATTTCCTTTTCTTTCTTATTTGTGAATTATTTATGGGATCTGTGTTTTTGGGGAAAAAAAATCCAAACACTTCTCCAACTCAGACTCCTGGGGGAGGGGGTGTCTCTTTGGGGCTCAGAATGAATTCTACCACATAGCAGGTTCCCAGTCAGTGTTTGCCTTGATGAATGGCATTAGAAATGTGGATACTACCAAAGCAGATATTTGGTATTTATTGGGTTGAACTAGCAATAAGTACTGTTTCTGGGAAAATGTGTAAGGTATGAAATAAGGAAAATAAACAGGTCATTGGTCCATCAATTTACTCAGAAAAACCTGCTGAGTAGCCACTATGTGGCAGACCTTGCTCTGTGCCTTGGAGATACGCAGAACAGTGGGTGACGGGGGGTATTTCTAGAATACTCAACAGCCAGTATCACTTAAATACTAATCATAACTGATACTAGTGATGGGAGAGGCGCTCTTCTCTGCCAGGTGATGCCCCCCACTGAAGCATCCCCCCTAGGAATGGGGTAGGGTTGTAGGAGACCCTTTGGGGGATGCACACCTGTAACTATATGGACTAATCAGAAGGTAATCATTTAGTATTTGGAAACTTGTTCTTTAAAAAGCCAGGTTTGCTGATGTATTCTGGCAGTGAACAAGGCAGAGAAGGTCCCTTTTCATGGGGTTTTCTTTCTTGGAGTTACTCCAATGGCATTAGAAGCCTTAGCTCCTGAGAATGCCTTGAGTGTATTGTAGTTTGAGGCCAAGTTCCTCAGCTCCACAGCCCAGGGGCGTGATCCTACCTAACAGCACCATGCCCAAACCCATCCTTGGCAAGTATTATCCTTAGCACCTTTCATATTATTTGAATCTTATCTTAGATCCAATTTGCAATTTACCATAAGTTTCTTCTCATGGAGTCAGCCAATTCTGATAAGTACGTGAGGCCCTCTGAGTCGTTCATTTCTTAATATCGTTTTGGTTATGAGAACACCCTGCTACCAATCCCCCATAATAAAGACAGCAGCCAACTAATTCCCACACATTGGCCCTCTCTGATAGTCCCTGTGAGAACTCTCATGATGGAAAAAAAAAAAAAAAGATGATTTAACTTACCCTTATAGAGAAGTGACAAGCTCTTTATTTAGTCTATATTTATAAAAAATTTAAGATGCTTTCATGGCAGAGACTAAAATGAATGTTATCTTTCTTTGGGACCCAAAGTGAAAATTCCGGGAGGTATGTGGACAGTCAGGAGTGCGGTTGGCTTTTACCAGGGTATAATCAGGATAAATCTGGCTAGCTGAGGATAATCGAATTTACGGAAATGAATAATATAACGTTAGTCTACAAAAGAATCAGTAATTTATATTTTCTTGTAAGTGCGCATTATATGATAACAGTAAATTATATTGTGCCTGCCCGAGTCTTACTAATCAAGTCAGTCTTCTGTGTAGAAAGAAAGAAAGAAATCACAAATAAAGCTGTGGGCCAGAGACTTAAATCCTAACTGCCTACCTAACCTACAAAAGGAGGATTTTACAGTTAGAATTGCAGGGATGTCAGTGTGGTGATGTCGGAGCAATCTGTATCTGATTGTGTCTCACATGTTCCTCACAAAACTGTCAGATGAATTGTTACCGCTCAGTCTGTTCTCTGTCTTTGATTGGAAAGAGAACCTGGGAGAACACGGTTTGGTGTTGAGGCTCTGGGTGGAATTTGCATCAGAAAATGAAAAGCACGTGGAGATGGAATACATTTGAGGTGTAAGCCATTACAAAAGGATACATGGGGATCCCCACAAAGAGACTTCCCAGCTGTAACCTCTGTTCCAGTATCTCTGTTCTTGTTTTGGTGCTTTTAGATCATAAAGACTTAGAAGCCAGTTGGGCTGGAAGTACATTTGCTTCCCATGGGAAAAGCAAACTTACCACCCCAGTTCATTACCCAGCGATACTGTGAGCGGCTGAATTCAGTGACAGAGAAGCTGGTCACATTTCATTTCGTAAATGCGTAAGATAACGCTTGATAATAAATCCTTTAATGAAATGATCATCAATATAAAAATCAATGCTATTCAAAGTGCAGATTACGAAACCAACCCCAATTGTGCCAATGAGCACTTTATTTGTTGTTCTGCGCTGATGAAGGGAAGAAACTCAGCTCCGTGTCCATCTTCTTGTGCCGGCTTAGTTTTTCACCGAGAATTTGTCTTCCCCTCGCTGTGTGTACGGGGAGCGATGGGGCTAGGAATAGGACTTAACAAAAGATCCATATTCCTGAGAAAAGGGGGGCAAGCGAGTATTTTATAGGTAAGAACCCACAACTTCAGTGAGTTTTTAAGAGCAGGTTTAAGAAATATAAAGCTTTCACGTGCTTTGTCTTTAAATTATAGGCTTATCGTATTACGTATTTCCTAAATATTAAGAGATTAGTTCGTAGATGTGTTGGCCTCATTTTTCGTCCTGAGCCGTAGAAGTATTTCCCTATTTGCGGTGGTGGGTCCACGAAGTGATTTTCTTGCCCCCTCCCTCCCCTTTTCCAACTTCTCCCTTCCCCTCTCCTCACTTCCACCACATTCCCTCCCTCCCCTCCCTCTTTTTTAATCTAACAGGTGTTTATTGAATACTCATTAGGGAAGATTCAGTAGTCCACATATTACGAATTTAAAACATTAGTGTCACACGAAAACTAATCACTAATATTTAATGTTTATTAGACTTTGGTTATTACAATTAGAATAAAACATGGTTCTGTGAAATCACAGGGTTCATTATTCTAGACAGAAAGGCTAAATTGCTTCTTAATTTTCTTAGACTTCTTTTTACTTCTCTGGCATTTTAACTTTCTAACGTACTTGGTCTTTTAAGTTGAATTATGCTAGTGCTCTGCCTGAAACTCTCTAGTTATCCTGTCTTTCACTCCAGTAAAAGACAACATTTTCACAATGGCTGACAAGGCCCTCTATGCTCTGTCATGTTGCCTCTCTGAATTCATAGTCTTCCTCTTCCCCACAGAATCTGGCCAAAGTTGTACTTGGAGTAAAATTTGTAGACTTGAATCTCCTCACTAATAACAAGAAAGAATTTTAAATTGTGAACTAAGCATTTAATTCAAAAAGAACCCAAGTAATCAAGCAATCATATTTTACTCATCTTGTTTTAGTAGGAGTGTTGTAATTTATATTTTATTCTTTGTACTTGTATGTCATTTTTCTGTATTTTCATAATAACCTATGTTAGTCTTGAAATGGGTAAAAAAAAAATTTGTCAATACAGAATGAAAAATTTAGGTTAGGAAAAGGGAGTCTATTAATAATGGAGAACCAAAGTTAGAGTAAACCCACTAAGCATGGAGAAAGAGGCTATAATTCAAGTTTCATAGTCTGTTCCACTGTTTGAGTCATAATAGGATTGAAGTAATCATGGAAAAGTTAGGGTGCCAGCAAAGAAGTCTCGGGTAGATGTCAGCTAGGACAGGGATGAGCCAAGAGAGCAGAAGGAAAAACAGCATGTTTAACACAGAAGGCAGCCACATAAATTTTATCAAGCATGGGAAAATTAGATTGCAGAGAAGGAACATAGGAAAATTTGCCTGGGTTGAGACCCAGTTCAGATTCTCTTCAGGAAAAAGTCAAGCAAGAGTTCACTTTCAGTGTCATATGGTATGAATTAGGCTGTAGAATGCACTGGTGGAGTATTTTCTTTCAGTATTGGGTTATCAAACACTTATGTTCTAATTCTGTTTTTAATAATTACCAACAGGATCACGGGCAAATCATTGACTCCAGGTGGGGAAACAGTTTTCTTATTTTAAAAATATATAAATATTTGCCTTTCCCGTGTCACAAATTGCGGTGAAAATAAAATTTTATCCACATAGGAAGTACGTTGAAAATCACAGTGTGTTATTAGAATATAAGATTTCATTTATTAGGGCGCCTGGGTGGCTCAGTGGGTTAAGTCTTTGCCTTCAGCTCAGGTCATGATCTCAGGGTCTGGGATCGAGGCCCGCATCGAGCTCTCTGCTCAGTGGGGAGCCTGTTTCCCCCTCTCTCTCTCTGCCTGCCTCTCTGCCTACCTGTGACCTCTCTCTCTCTCAAATAAATAAATAAAATCTTTAAAAAAGAAAAAAAAAAGATTTCATTTATTATTAATAGTAATGTATGCTGACCTTTGTGAGCACCATGTTTGAATCTAATGAATGACACTTGGCCTCCAATATCAATAGTATAATCAAAAATTTAATATTACTAAGTGACATGCATGATGACTAAATGTATTGAATATTGAAAGAATAGATGGTATTTAATTGTGGGTTCCTGGACTGTCTGGGACTAAGAATAAGAAATTATATTGTGATCCAAACATCTTCTGTGAGTTTCTACCTCTGTTCTTGCCCTACCCCAGTCTCTAATAGATTTACATTCAATTTTCCATTATCAGGAAAACTTTGAAAAGGACACAGGGTTATTTGCTCAAGATTTTTCAGTAGAAAACTAAGTACAAAGGTCAGTATGTTTGTTGATTAACATTAAATGAGGCTGATCTTAGTTAAATGTAGGGGGGAGGGAATCAGAAGTGCTGGTAGGTAGGCCATGAACTATGGAAGTTATTCCTCAGAAAATGAGCAGATACTCCAGTCCCAGTGGTTGGTGGCCTTTCCTGTATTAATTACCTAAATTTATGCATAGGTTTCTGGATATTAGTTATTTCCATATTCCATATGCTGGTTAATGTCACATTTATACAAGTACCCAAATGGTACAGGTACTTGTTACACAACCTCTTGTGGGTGCTTTATAGGCATCTAAAACTTAAGGTACCTAAAATAAAATCCTTGATCTTACCCCCAAAAGTCTGTTCTTCCCCTAGTTTTCTCCATCTTAGTAAATGACTACCATTTACTCAATTGTTAAGCCAAAACTTCATTATAATCCTTGATTCTTCAGTTGCTCCCCACCTCTAGTATGTACTGTGATCACTTTGACTTATCTCCACTGCTGTGACTCTACTCCAAGTCACCACAGTCTTGAATACAGACTTTTCCCAGCAGCCTCCCACTAGCATTGTTGCTTCATCTCATGTTGCCCTGCTCTGACTTCTAGTCTCTGCTTAGCAGCTAAGGCGATCTTTTTGAAAACAATTTGAAAAAAAAAAATCATTTTGCTCCCTCCTTTTTTTTTCCCAAGTTCTTATTTTAATTTATTTTAGAAAGAGAGAGACAGATGAGCTGGGGCAGAGGCAGCAGGAAAGACTGTCAAGCAAACTCCCCATTAAGCATGGAGCACGACTTAGGGCTTGATCTCCTAACACTGAGATCAAGACCTGTGTGCTCCCTTTCTTAAAGCGCTATGAAAGCTTTCAGTCACAATTGTAAGAAGATCTGGACTCTTTACTGTGATCTATGGCAGAGTTGATACTCATCCAGGATCCAGTGGTACAGCCATATGTATTATTTATAGACAATGCCTATCTTGTTTGGCTGCTGTTCATGCCCCATGCGGTGTTACATATTTTGCCCATTACTCCTGCTTCTAAGGCCTTCCACGAGCTGGTGGTTCTCAGCTGGAGAATTTCGGACATTTGGCGAAGTCTGGAGACATTTTTGGTTGTCCTGCTTGGAGAGCATTCCTGGCATTAGGGAGAGGCCAGAAACAACACTTCAGTTACATGATAGGAAGAAGAGTTTCTCTGCCGCAGCATAGAGAACAGTGCCTTGATATTTGCTGAGTGTTTGTCGGTCCCTTTCATACCCATCCACCTACCCCAACCTCATTTGCTTTTTCACTCTTGCCGGTTCCTAAGCTCTAGTCAATCCCCAATCTCTAAAGCGTGTAGTGAGGTTTTAAGATAACATGTGCGTATCTGTTCCACACATCACTGGGTACTAAAAACAGTCAAAAGTGTATTGGTTTGTTTTTTAGTCCCCATCAGATTGTCTTTGTCAATGCCCCCAGCATCAGCAGCACACAGCAGCTTCGAAAGGCATAAATAAAACCAATCTTGAGAGCCTTCCCCTCAATGGTATTCTAAGAGCTGTGCACCAGGACTGTTTGCCAAGACATCCTCTGCTTACCATGAGTTATAACTTTCCTGGTGATTAAACATCTTACAATGCTGTTGCAGAAGATCTGATTTCAATTTATCCTGATAACTGTGTAAATATTGTGGTGGTTCCTCACTTAATGTGAATAGCCTTCCCATCCTGACCTTGAGATAACTCCACTCTGGTCATAATCTTAAGGTACACACCCACAGGGCTGTCTGCTGTGTCCATCAACAATTACAATCTCCGTGCCTGTCCTTCAGGCAGGCTGGATCATCAGTAAGAAGCTGGGCCAACGTTTGAGTTGCTTCGAATCAGTAGATTAATTTGTCTTTGGAACTGAGGAAATCAGGTTTCAACACAAAAGTACTCATGCTTTTGGAAAACATGGTTTTCCACTTGGCTTGACTCTGAAAGATCAGATTTCAAGGAAGAATCACAACTGAATCCCCAAATTTCACCATCCTGAATTTTGTTCCAACAGGACCTCAAACAAATGAAAAAAAAAAAAAAAAAAAAAAAAAAAGAAAAAAAAAAAAAGGAAAAAAAAAGGGCAAAACAAAACAAAGGGGAAAAAAATGCCTCAAGGTGTGCTGACAGAAACCATGAATTCATTCTAAGCCTTAATTACAGAAATGTCCATTTCTCTTTAAACAATAAAATTGCCTATCTTAAACATAGCTATTTAAACTGATTCTACTCAATGTGTTCTGTTTGAACTGAGATGAACCAAGAGTTTTTATTTGGAAAATGCATTATTTATCATTATTTACAAACACTGAAGAAATTCAGAGGATTGCAGTTACTGTGTTTTTCAGACCTCTCTGTAAAATTTCTTCTCTCACCCTTTCCTGCCTCATGATAATTGTAAGACTGTAAAAGGAATCTCGAATGCTCAGGCACCCCCGATATTAAATGGTAAATCAACTCTTCAGATTTAACCCTTAAGGTAGATGTATTTTCACACACCATTTTATGTGGCTTTAATTTGTTATTTTCCTGTTCTCAGCTGATTGTGAAGTTCTCATACTTTAAGTTCTTGTTTTGGAAATAAGGAATCAAGTTTCCCTAGAAACATTTTTAAATGATGCTTGAATGTCCCCCCTGAGCTAGCACCCAGTAATAGCCTAGAGATAGAAAAAGTGCCCTAAGGGTTTTTCCATTTTGTCTTTGATCAGTGAAACAACTGCACCGCTTCGTTTCTAAAAGCCTTAATTTTTTCCTTGACTCAACTTACAGTGTATATAGAATCTACCAACTGTCTGAGTATTGCCCAAGTTGGTGTTTTCGTGTTATTTCCCTATTTGGCCCTGAGCTTTTGTATGGTAATCGCGGTGAAAGCAAAGAGCCATCCTGATGACTCGACAGAAATTATTTGCAGCTGCTAGGCTTTTTACCCTCTGTTTTGTTTTCCTGGGATTTGGATGGTATCTTCATCTAGACAGGAAGGTCTGGCTGCAACTGCCATGTCACACAGCAAACACTCCGCCTGAGCTGACTTCCTGTGTAACATCATGGGACCTGCTGCTGGTAGGTCAGTGGCAGACATGGGGAATCAATAAAGTTGTTTTTCCACTGGAGTTCTAGATGTTCTCCAATTTAACATTTGGCTCAGTTAATCAGTATTTTCCTTTCACGTAGTAGAAGGTGGGCTTGGCTTCGGTTAACAAAAGATTCACTGACCCTGACAGCCTAAGAAACCCAAGACCCAAGGTGGATGGAAGCCCAGACAAGTGTCTTGAACGGTTGCCTGAGGGGAGCCGCTCTCAGGAGACGCGCTTTGTGTCTTCTGAGTGGTTTTCTTGATACACGCAGAGGAGAAATCACGTTTTTGAATAAATAAGATTGTAGACATCTGCATGTTCAAGTCTTGACCTACATTTTCTTCAGACATTCTTACTGTGTTTTTCTGCAAAATAAGGAGCAAGGGAATTTTTTCAATGTATCACAACTTTTTTTTAATCACAATAAATCACTCTTTCAATTTTTAGTTTTTAATCCAAGTTAACATGTTTACACAGTGAAAAATAAATTAGTTTATTCTTGCTCAAAATAAAAAGAGCATACCTTCAAGGAACTTCTCGGTGTAAATGGTGTGGGATCATCTCAATGTCATAGTGCACACACTGGTTCCCTTCTGGTGTGTTCTGAAATGTGGCTTCTCTTCCCTTTTTCATCCAGTCCAATCTATTCAGTGTATATTGCAGTAGGTCCCCAGCTACCACGTGCAAAGCACATTATTATGAGTAATTTAAATGGGTACCCTCTATTATATTTGTATCCCTTCTTCCCTAATCCCCACTTTCACTTCTCCCCTATTGGAACCCCCAGTAATGTATTGATATGCCCTCAAAATATACAATATGCAGTTTTTATAATATGTTGTGTATTTGAGTCTTTCATTTATACAAATGATATTGTGCTTTCCCATTCTGTTTGTACTTTTGTCACGTAACTTTCACTTACTCTGTTTCTCGCTTTTCTACTCACTGCTGCCCAGGGCATCACAGAATGCATTCACTCCTCTTCAATTATCCAATTCCCTTAACTTTCTTCCAGCAACCCACTACCATAATGACCGCTGTGTACATATCCAAAGGCTATGTACCCAGCACACCTAAGTGAGAATGAGTCTGATCTGTATCCCAGGAGTGAAATAGCTGGGTCATAGCCTACGCACATCTTCCCATTTTCTGTCTTTGATAGATTTGCTGAAACCCATCAATCCATTGATAATCACCACCCCACTCTCATTCTCTGTGCTGTTATACATTTATTCATTTTGCAATTATTCTTTATTTCAGTGGAATCTTGAGGAGGATTGGAAACAAATGTGTGTGCTCAGTCTGACATTTGAACTGGAGGTCACTCATCTTTTTTTCAGTGTATTAGAGTTAGCCTGGGGTGTGGCCCAAGGAGGAGGACTAGGAGAGAGAGTGCAAAAGACATTCCTGTTGATGTTAAGCTATATAATTGACCATAAACTTGTCATTGAAATGCATTACCTCAAAGTGGAACATAGACTAAAAGGAAAGATTGCATCTAACTAAAGGTGGGAGTTGGCAGTCATCCATGTTTCATAATTTATAGGGTAATAGGCTGACTTTCAACCCAAAAGCATGACAGTTATTTCTGGAATCAAAGGCCTATTGCCTTAGCTGACCCTCGCCCCAGGCCAACAGCTGTTGGGATTGTATTCCGAGTTTACGGATTCTGTTCAGTACTACAACAGACCATTCTGTGTAAGTTTGCAAAGTAAAACTGTTTCCATAGTTCATTTGACAGGTAAGGCCTTCAATTTGGGATGGTTTTGTGATGGCTCTAACAAGACACCTCTGGGAATACCGCTATGAACTAATCAGAATTGTATTTCCTGGGCCAGTCAACTAGGTGGCTATGAGAGGGCTAAATCCAATTTGTACTTGGAAAAAGCCAGAGCAGGACTTTATAAAAAGGTGAACGCGTTGCCATCAGGTCAGCCTACATCTCAAGAAAGACGCCTGTAGTCATGTCAGCACTTTTTTAAAATTAGAGTATTCTGGGTGCTGCCTGTCAGGGATGTTGGTTGGATTTGAACAGACTCAGTGAAAAACAGCCAAGCAAACCCCAGGTGACAAGGTATTCAGCTACATTTCAAGGCATTTAACACCCCTGTTTCCATTATTTGCATCCATTAAATTTTCCAGGGTACAGGCTACTATTCCATATTGTTTGGGCCAGTTGTCCCACGGCCATCCTCCTCTGCTGCCCAGACCGGATCTCCGCTATCTCACTGAGATCAGTGGAGGTGACAGCGTGTAGGTACCGATACTGTGATATTGGGGCCTGGGCACTTGATTTAGAGTCACGATGCTACTTATGGTTACCCTCAGTCATCTTATCTATGTACTAGAGAAAATACAAGTCTCTTTGCTATGTTAAAAGTTGCTGCAGGTGGTTCCATCAGTTAAGCATCCGATTCTTGGTTTCGGCTCAGGTCATGTTCTCAGGTTGTGGGATCAAGCCCTGTGTTGGGCTATGTGCTTCATATGGCATGTGCTCGAGATACTTTCCCTCTCCCTCTACTTCTCTCCCTCTCCCACTCTCTCTGAATAGATAAATAAAATCTTGGGGGGTGGGAATAAGTTGCTGTGAAGACCAAATAAAATAATGTAACGAAAGTTCTAAAAGGTTTGTATTCTTGATGTTATGGGCTGCGTTGTGTGTATTATGTCCACAGTGCTCCCCTCCCCAATTCATACATTCAAGTTGTAAGTCCCAGGACCTCACAATGTGACTATAATTGGAAATCAGGTTCTCAAAGAGTTAATTAAATTAAAATGAGGTCTTTAGAGTGGGCCCTAATCCAGGATGACTGGTGTCCTGGTCCCATCAGGAAGAGGAAATTTGGACCCACCAGAAACACTCACAGACAGAGGGAGGATGGTGTGAAGACACAGTGAGAAGGTGGCCATGTACATCCACTTGTGTGGTATTTCGCTGCGGCAGCCTGAGAAGACTGATACAGGTCCCCCCTAGCACACTGGAATGAGTTGCTTTCATGTTATTCTCTTCATCCTTTACAACACCAACAAATACTCATTTAGCACCTACCACATTCGACCAAGCACTCAGCTATGTGGTGGGAACAAATCAGTATTGTACCTGCCTTCAGGGATACAGACAAATATCTTCTAACAGTGCCATCCATTCT
Source organism: Mustela nigripes (assembly GCF_022355385.1). NCBI lineage: Eukaryota > Metazoa > Chordata > Mammalia > Carnivora > Mustelidae > Mustela > Mustela nigripes. The sequence goes on along the minus strand of NC_081568.1, from coordinate 132,244,115 downwards.
GTACTTTTAATTTGTCCTTATTATTGATTACTCTTCAACATCCTATAATTTTGTGTATTTATTTTGTTGTGTAACCATTTTCTCCTCTAGAACGTAAGCTCCATGAGAGTAGAGATATTTATTTTCAACACTATATTCAAGGCTACCAGAACAGTGTCTGGCCCACAGGGAGGGATCAAGGATATTTGCTGAATGAGTCATGACAGCTTAGGCTAAATAACATAAAACATGAGAATGAGGTGTCATGATCAGGAGGAACGTAGGGAGTATCTAAGTCTCAGAGACGGTTGGGACCTTCTTCTCCATAGTTGGCCTGTGCATGGTGGGGGCGCCAGGTAGGAATCCTATGGATACCAAGCCTCTACCAGTTTTCTGCATCTGTTTGCTCGCTTCTGAAAGGTTTCTTCACCTTTATGAAGATAACACAAGGATTAGCTAAAAACTAAAACTATTCTATAAAACAGACTTCTTATTTAGCATATTAATATTTAACTTTAGCAGGCAGAGCAACAAATGATAAATAATATACAGACAACCTTGGGCTTGGTGGTCAATTACTCACTACAGCCTTCACCGGGGGAGATTCTGGCCCTGTCTGGCCAAGTCTTGGCCTGGGTCTTCTTGTTCAGTTGTCCCCCTTCCATATCTCCAACCAAAATTACCCCCAGTTGAAACTATTCTCTTGGCTTCCAGTATCAATGAAGATATTCCCTGTGGTGGACCCTACTCCTCTCTCCCTTTCGCATAGCCATAGCTAGGCCACCATATTCCAGTGCGGCTCTGCTGGTGTCCTTGGTCATACCAGATTAGCCCAGGGGAACTTGCTCATTGATTCCACTTGGTCATTGAGCTGCTTCTCTGAGAATCCAGTCAGTATCTCTTTAGAGTCTACAACTATGAGATCTAAAACTTGGGAGTTCTGTCAGCCATGCTTTCCATCACAGGCAGCAAGACGGAGGAATGGAGCCGAGCTGAGGAGTGGGGATATTCCCAACAGTGTTCAGGTCCCTGGTTCAAATTATCCTTCATCTCCAGCCCCTCTGCATTCTTAAGTCTGAGTTTTGTAAAACTCTCTGATATCATTACACATAAGATTTTCCTTTTCACCGTACTAATTCTAGTTGGTTTCTGTCATGTGTTTATAGCCTCTCTGCTTTCAGTGGCTCCGAGTGTGTTTCTAAAGAGCAGGCTTTCTATGTTAAACTGCACAGACTTCTAGTTCTAATACTTTAATATGTGTCTAAAATTTCTACTGTACAGAAAACAAAACAGTGATAAACACAGCTTTGCCAAGAAGTTTCACCTTGATGGACACTGAATGTAGCAGTGGGAAAGGTTTTATGGGCCTTTTTTGGTTTTAGGCAGGTAAAGGGTGACCTGAATGTGGTCTGGGATGTTGCTTCTCTTGTCACCTCTAAAGACACTTACTCTTGCTTTGTCCTGATGTGGAGTTATCCGTTGCAAGGAGCTTTGTAAACTTAAGAGCGGTCACTCAGCAAAAATTGGTCCGTATCTCTCTCTCTCTATTCCAGGCTCTCTAGTAGAAGTAGATGTAAAATCCAAAAGCAACAGATATTACCCCCGAGGAGTTGACAGTGCAACAGGAGAGGCAGGTGGGTAGAGGAACAGCACAGTGCCTGCTGGAAGGTATGGGGACAGTTGGTGAGGAGAGAAATGGAGAAATGATTCATTTGCCTAACACAGTGTATTCAAGGCAGGACTCCTGGAATAGGCGATGCAGGAGATGTGCTTCAGAAGATGGTCAGAGCTCACTGTCCCAAGCACACAGGGAGCTGCATGCACGGAGGCAACACAAAGGCATAGCACAGGGGAGCCCCGCTGAGGACTTTCGAACTGCGCAGCGAGCGGAAGTCCTCCCATCCAAGAGATAGGAGAATGAGCAAGGACTCAGGCATGGGACACCTTTGTGCCCTGCCTTGAAAGTTGAAATTTATGTGATAGATCTCTGATTCTCTAATTTTAGTACATTCAAAAAAAACTCCTGAAGAGTTCATTAAAATCCAGACTCCTGGGACCCCTCTTCAATGATTCAGATTTCATACGTCTGTGGCAGCAACTACAAATCCTAATTTTTTAAAAAAAGAGTTTATTTCTTTGAAAGAGAGAGAATGAGAGAGAAAGAGAGAGAGAGCACAAGAAGGGGTGAGAAGGAGAAGCAGACTCCCCACTGAGCAGGGAGCATGATGCAGGACTCGATCCTGGGATTCCAGAATCATGACCTGAGCTGAAGGCAGTTGCTTAACCAACCAAGCCCCACAAATCCTAATTTTTTAAAATAACTTTTTAAAAATAAACATATATTATTAGCCCCAGGGGTACAGGTCTGTGAATCGCCAGGTTTACACACTTCACAGCACTCACCATAGCACATACCCTCCCCAATGTCCATAACCCCACCACCCTCTCCCTATCCCTCTCCCCCCAGCAACCCTCAGTTTGTTTTGTGAGATTAAGAATCTCTTATGGTTTGTCTCCCTCCCGATCCCATCTTGTTTCATTTATTCTTCTCCTACCTCCCAAGCCCCCCACGTTTCCTCTCCACCTCCTCATATCAGGGAGATCATATGATAGTTGTCTTTCTCTGCTTGACTTAATTCATTAAGCATAATACCCTCTAGTTCCATCCACATCGTCGCAAATGGCAAGATTTCATTTCTTTTGATGGCTGCATAGTATTCCATTGTATATATATACCACATCTTCTTGATCCATTCATCTGTTGATGGACATCTAGGTTCTTTCCATAATTTGGCTATTGTGGACATTGCTGCTATAAACATTCGGGTGTATGTGTCCCTTCAGATCACTACACACAAATCCTAATTTATGAAAGGTCTTTGGAATGACTAATAATGTGTGTGTGGGTTGTGGAGAAACACTTTGTGAGTCACTGGTTGAGAGGTTAGGAAGTTGTGAGAGGGATTTTGTCAGCCAGAACAGCACGATCAGGGTGCCTTGTAGAATGTTTGGAGAAAGAATAACTAAGATGTGGGAGACGTGGCAGGGTGGCCGTGGAGCCTCCTCAGGGGTCCTGGGAGAGCTGACAGGGCCATAGTAGAAGCAACAGAGAAAATGAGAGTCTGGGAGATCAGTAAGGAACAGAATTGGTAGATGATAGGGTCAGAACAGCTTAGGTAATTAAGAAGAGGGTATCTGACTTAGGTTAGATGGGTTGCATGGGTTCTACCTGTAAGCAGAATCAGCCACATGGTAGAGTACAAGCAAGTTCCACGAAAAGATGGTGAATTCAGTAATTTGCATTGTACAAAATGCGTCACTATTTTATTATTAGGGGATGAGAATCGACTTAGTATAATGGTTAAGAGCAGGGACTGTTTGGGTGTATATCCTGGTTCTGCCACTTACCAACTTTGTGATCTTAGAGAAGGTATTTAACTTTTCTGGGTCCTTAGCATCTTCATCTATAAAATGAATTTAATAATTTTTCCTTCTTCATGGGTTCCTCATGAGGATTAGCTGAGTTAATATTGGAAAAAAAACACTTAGAACAGTGCCTGGCAGATAGCAAGGACTATATGACGAGTGCATAAATCATAAAATCTGGTTAATAGGATAAATATGGACAATTAGACTGAAGAGTGTTGTGCTTCACTCGCTATCCTGAGCCCTGGTCATATCACAAGTTTTACAGCAGGAGGTACATTTGAAATGTGAGAACGATACTGATTAGTTGCTCCTCATGGTGGATTATGTTTTCTTTTGTTTGGCTTTGGGAAGTGGATGGGTTTGACACTCACAGCCCAGTATCCCCAGTCCACCTGTGGAGGCTGTGTGTGAGAACTGAACATCATCGGAAACCAATGAGCTGCCTTTTGGAAGTGCTTTGGGATTCCTGGTCAAGGGAAAGAGAACTGAAAAACTGGTCTCCAGACCTCACTCTCAGTTCTGAGCCCCATCATTTCCAGTGGACACCTGTAGAAGAAGGAACCAACTGGAAATGACCTCTCTCGATCTGAAGTATAGTGAGAGTTAAGGGGATGGCAGTGTGATTGTTTCTGAATCACAATGTTTTATCCATAATGTAAGGAGACAAACTGAGGGGGAAAAAAGACTGGGAGTAAACTTACTATCTAAGGAGTTTGAGCTGGCAGAGCTCGGTGCCTGAGAGCCATGCAATGCGTTACTGTGGATGTTCTGCATGGTAGAAACCACAAGCCTCTACTGTTATCTAAAAAAAAAAAAAATTTTTTTTAAATATATTTCCGAAAAGTGATTCTCTCAGCAGAAATGTAATCGGAGCAATTTTTGTTTTAAATGACAGCTCCAGAGTCAGTGGAAAACATTTTCAATCTCCTTTTCTGTTAGTCCCATAAAGGCCTATTATTAACGAATGTTTTTAGGAAAAGTATTATTTTAAAATTGAGTAGTTAAGGGAAAGTTTGGAAGGAGGAAATGTTAAGTATTTTTATAACAAAGGAAGTCACAAAATGAGGGGAAAAAATTTTTTCCCTTGGCAAATTTTTGAAGTAGATGGGCCTTGTCTTAGGTACTTCTGATTGTACTTGTAGGGAAGCACTGCTTGCCCTCACATTTGCTTATTCTCCATGATTCTCCTTATAAAAATCTACTCCATGGACAATTTCCAATATAATCATTGTCTTGTTCAAGAGAGGAGTGACTGGTAAAGTTAATTGTTTTCCTTTCCCTGTGGCATTTGTATTTAACAGAGTTGGTAGTGCAAAGTACAACTCTTTATTTATTTATTTTTAATTAATTTTTTAAAAAATTTAATTCCAATATAGTTAACAACATACAGTGTTATATTAATTTCAGGTGTAGAACACAACGATTCAACACTTCTGTACATCAGCTGGTGCTCATTAGCAGAAGTGTACTCTTAACGCCCATCACCAAATTCACATTTCTACCCACCCACCTTCCCTCTGGTAACCAACACTTTGTTCTCTATAGTTAAAAATGTGGCTTTTTGTTTGTCTTTTTTCTTTCTTTGCTCATTTTTTGTTTCTTAAATTTCACATGTAAGTGAAATTGTATGGTATATATTTCTCTGACTGACTTATTTCATATAGTATTATACTCTCTAGATCCATTCATGTGGTTGCAAATGGCAAGATTACATTCTTTTTCATGGCTGTGTAGTATCCCATTATATATGTGTACCACATCTTCTTTATCCAGTCATCCGCCAATGGATACTTGGGCTGCTTCCATAATTCAGCTGTTGTAAATAACCCTGCAAAAGCATAGAGATGCTTATATCTTTTTGAATTAGTGTTTTCATATTCTTTGGGTAAATACCCAGTAGTGGAATCACTAGAGTGGATCCTAGAGTAGTTCTGTTTTTAATTTTTTGAGGAAACTTCATACTGCTTTCTACAGTAGCTACCTCAGTTTATATTCCCACCAACAGTGCACGAAGATTCCTTTTTCTCCACATCTCACAGAAACTGTTGTTTCTTGTGTTGCTGGTTTTAGCCATTCTGACACTGTGAGGTGGTATCTCATTGTGGTTTTGATTTGCGTTTCCTTGATGATGCTGAGCATCTTTTCATGTGTCTCTTGGCCACCTGGATATCGTCTTTGGAGAAATATCTGTTTACATCTTCTGCACATTTCTTAATTGGATTATATTAGTGTTTTGGGTGTGGAGATTTATAAGTTCTTTATATATTTTGCATCCTAATCCTTTACAGATATGTTGTTTGCGAATATCTTCTCCCATTCCATAGGTTGTCTTTTACTTTTGTTGTTTCAGTTGCTGAGAAGAAACTTTTTATCTTGATGAATTCCCAATAGTTTATTTTTGCTTTTGTTTCTCTTACCTCATGACACATCTAGGAAAGTGCTGCTATTGCCGATGGTAGAGAAATTATTCCCTGTGCTCTCTTCTAGGATTTTCATGGTTTCAGGTCTCACATTTAGGTCTTTAATCCATTTTGAATTTATTTTTGTGTATAGTGTGAGAAAGCAGTCCAGTTTCTGTCTTTTTCATGTTGCTGTCCAGTTGTCCCAACACCATTTGTTGAAGAGACTGTTTTTCCCCCCACTGGATCTTCTTTCTTGCTTGGTCATAGGCTAATTGACTGTATGATTGTAGGTTTATTTCTGGGCTTTCTGTTCTGTTCCTTTGATGTATGTATCCATTTTTGTGTCCATACCATACTATTCTGATTACCATAGCTTTGTAGAATATCTTGAAACCTGGGATTGTGATACCTCCAGTTTTATTCTTCTTTTTCAAGACTGCTTTGGCTATTTGGGGTCTTTTGTGGTTCCATACAAATTTTGGGATTATTTGTTCTAGTTCTAGTTCTGGTATTTTGATAGAGATTGAATTAAATCTGTAGATTGCTTTGGGTAGTAGGCACATTTTAACAGTATTTCGAAGTACAATTCTTGAAAGTGATTTCAGACAGGTTAGTCAACTCAGGAGGAAAAAGACATTGTTTTAGATCTGGTGTGCTGACTCCATCTGATTCATCCTTTTAAAATCACTTTTTAAGTAGAGAGTTTCAAAGAGAGCGGTCTTTGAGCCCTCTGCTCTGTGACAAGTGGCCAGGAGCAAGGCTACACGGAGATAGGCCTAAACACGGGCTGTAAGGTGCCAGGTAGCCATGTTCACAAGTCACCCAAAATGGGTGTTTTTGGAAGGAGAGGCATCTCTCTCCTTAGTCCCAGCTCTGTGTAATTCTCAGAAAACTTCCTCTAAAGGCTTGTGACCTATATAGACTTTGGGCTTATGTATCTATAAGATAATAAATCTGTGTCTTTTTAGCCGCTGAGTTTGTGGTCATTTGTTACAGTGATGATAGAAAACGAACTCACCTCTCATTCTCTCTGTCCCTTTTATCATCACTCCCATATGGCTCTCTTCTGGCCTGGCAAACATAAAGATTAACAATAATAATGGAAAGTTTTAGGAAGTGCTTAAAATGTGACAAGACATTATAATAAAACATGTTACCTGAGTTATTATGTCTCATTTTCACAATGGTATTTGAGGGTAGGTGCTTTTATATTCCCCAGTTTACAGGTGACCAGGCAAAGGCTTGGATTGAGCAGTAAACCAAGATCACATTGCAATTAAGTAAGTAACATGACCTACATATCACCTGGGAATACCTTATCCCTGGGATCCTAGTGAGAATGGCTGAAATACTGGCAGTCTCTCAGCCTGTGAAAAGTTAAAGCCCATCCCAGTGATTTAGTCATGTACACATTAATTAATTAATTCTATTTTGGTAGTTGAGGTGACACAGAAGTTTGAGAAATGTGAAGGTTAACTTCTTTCTCCCAAAACTTGCTACCAAGATATTAATGAATTGTCTTGCCTCAGATTATGCCATAAACACGAACACTTGATAAGTGAATATACATTAGAATGCTAGGCTAATACTGTTCATAAATCTATAGTTTAGCAAGTTCTAATATTTTGTCCTTAGGTGCTCCACCTGTACAAAAGGCTTACTTAAGCAGAATTGACTATATTTCAGAGACCAGATTCTGTTACCTTTATAGGTGGCCCAGGCAACCATCAGTTCTTTCAAACTAATGATAGAACATAGGACCTCTTAGAGATCAAACTTGAATGCTGTGAATTATAATTTTATGGGTCAACTTGACTGGGCCATGAGATGCCCAGATATTTGGTCAAACATTATTCTGGGTGTTCCTGTGAGGGTGTTTTCACATGAGATTAACATTTAAATGAACATAAATTGGTAGCTTAACTGGAGAAGATTCCCTCCATTTTGTGGGTGGGCCTCATTCAGTCACCTGAAGGACTGAATGGAAGAAAAAGCACGACTCTCCCCTAAGTAAGAGAATTCTTCCTGCCTGACCACCTTTCAAGCTTAGACACCCACCCACCCCCCCCCCCCCCCCCCCCCGCCTTTAGACTAGAATGGAAACTGGCTCTTCCTATATTTTGAGTCTGTCAGCTTTCAGGTCAGAGCTATACTATGAGTTCTTCTGGGTGTCCAGCTGCTGACTCATCTTGTAGATTTGGGGACTTGCCAACCTTCACAGTTGCATAGGCCACTTCCTTATAATAAATAAGTATATACAGAGAGAGAGAAGGAGGGGGGAATATAACACACACACACACACACACACACACACACACACATCCTATTAGTTTGGTTTCTCTGGAGAATCCTAACTAATATAGATGCCTGAGGGTGCAGGGTATGATCCTCTCCAGAATCTTATATGTTGTGTAATAGTTTCAAAGTAATAAAGTACCACAAATTGGATGCCTTAAATCAATAGAAGTTTGTTTTCTCATAGTTCTGGGGACTAGAAGTTCAGAATCAGGACGTCAATAAACCCATGCTATCTATGAGGCTCTGGGTGGAATCCTTCCTTGCCTTTCTGGTGGTGGCCTTCAGTGCTTGGCATTCCTTGGCTTACATCTGTACAACTCCAGACTGTGCCTCCATCTTCACATGGCAACCTGCCTGGATAGGATTCTTTCTCTTCTTTTTAACAGACACCATTCATTCACGACAATGACCCACCTTACTTCAGCATGACTCTATCTGAGCTAATTACATCTGCAACAGCCCTATTTACAAATAAGTTCACCTTTTGATGTACTAGGGGTTAAGATCTCAACATGTCTTTTTAGAGGACACAACTCAACCAAAAATATTTGTTTGTGCACTAGTTTACCAATCCACATATAATGAAGACCTTTTAATTTCACCAATGAAATCCATTTCAGAAATTCATCATGCTAACTAAACCTTTAATTTCACCAAAGAAAATCCATTTTTGATGTGCTAATGATCAGTGTCATGCTAAGAGCCTCAGCTGTTGATGAAGATATGGAGAGCTTTGGGAACAAGCTAGATGACCACTGGTGTGATGCATTATTAGTCAATAGTCTGTCTTTAGAGTCGAAATTAAAACTGACTGGCATATACACAGTATCACAGTTTCTTTTCTTTTCTTTTTTAAGATTGTATTTATTTATTTGACAGGGAGAGACACAGCGAGAGAGGGAACACAAGCAGGGGGAGTGGGAGAGGGAGAAGCAGGCTCCCTGTTGAGCAGGAGCTGGATGCGGGACTTGATCCCAGGACCCTGAGATCATTACCTGAGCCAAAGGCAGGCGCTTAACGACTGAGCCACCCAGGCGCCCTAGTATCACAGTTTCTATGCTGAAGAAGTTTAAAGTAAACCCACATTCTAATGTGCTCTTTTTTGCCCTACATCAACTCAGCCACACATGTATTTCTCTATGAAGAAATTAACTCACAGAAAACATTTCTTGCATTTGGTCAACTTTACGCTCATTCTTCCTCTTCTTACCCACTCTTTCTATCAGGAAAGAAAGCTTTCTCTCCCTGCCCCCTCCTGTTGCTTTTAGTATGCTCTAAAGGTCTCTAGAACTTTCCTCTCTAGAACTTCTCAAAGTATATTCCTTCCAAACAAATCCATTGTGTCTCCTAAGAAGAATTTTCCTAATTCAATTTGTTCTTTCTCTCCATGTGGTTATACTGGATCATTTATATACTATTAAGCATAAAGAATGGTAGGAGTATAAAACAATGAGAGCACAGCATGCAGTTGCTGATAAAAACTTAGGATATTTAGTTAAAACTAAATAGTTAGTTAACGACTAATAATTAAAGAACAACCACACCGCTCAGTTTTAGAAAAGAAGTAAAATTTAAATAATTGTGGGTAAGTTTTTGCTTTTTTGTTGAAATGGGGTGATCAGAAATATGTATTTTTGAAATAACTTTAGAATAGTTTCTAGCAGCATATCAACAAATGGAATTTAAGGAAATTCTAGTTATTGTTCTTCCACGGAGCTGATGTACAATTTTGAGTAAACCTCTGTGCTTCACTTGCTTCCTCTGATGTGGATAAATGATTCTCTCCTTAACTAGTATGAGGATGTAAGTTCTATAACTATACCTGTATCCGTGCCAGTATCTATATTTGTACCTACATGAGACAGACACACATATGCAAATAGACCCTCTTTTGTAAACTATTTGCTTTTGCTCAAATTACTCCCACCTTATGGTCCCCACCATTTTTTTTTTTTTTTAAAGTTCAAAGTGAGCTTCTGTGTACCTACTATGACAACAAATATACAATGGCCATTTGCCACTCAGGCAGAACTTTCCAAATACCTTTCAAAATAGTCACATTTAGTCATTCGCCCTCCACTCAGAAACTTTGTACTTTCCAATCCACTTGGTAGATCCATAAGAGTGGTACCCATCATTCATGTTGAGTATGGAAAGTTCGAGATTGTGGTGAAATATCAGACTATACTTCAGGTTTGCCTGCCATGAAGAGGTTTCGTGCTTGAAGTGCGGTTAAAAGAATGTGCCTCGGCAATCTCTCTGTAGAGGCTGTTCTGCAACAGGAGAAGCAAATTCAAGTGCCATCAGCTGTTAAGGAGCTAGCACCTGAGAGAAGTGGACTCAGTGGCAGCTGTGGTCAAGTTGGATATGCGTACTACTTCTAAAACAGCAATTTTTTCTCACCTTCACCCAATTGTTGCTGATACTCATAATGGCCCAGAGTTGCCTCTTAACCCAGTATTTTTAAGCAAAGCTAGAAATTGATGTATTTTGTATGAAACTTACAGGTAGTATATTATTGGTTCAATTTCCTTGAAAAACAAAATCCATCTGTGATTTTGATCCATTTGTTGTGAAAAAACACCAGGTTGCAATTGGTATCCTACACTGATAATTAAAAAACCAATTCTCCCTGACAATGCTCTATTCATCCTCTTTGCTTGGCCAAGAAATCTGTTAACAGTTTAACTTAGAAATTCCTAAATGTATTTCAACAGAAAATCTGCCTCTTTGTTCAGGAGGCTGTATGAGGACATGATATCTGTTGCTTTTTCTTTTTCTTAAGCTGTTTGGGATAACATTTGAAGATACCCTGGAAACTGAGATCCTCCATATGATCTTGACCTCTGTGTTTCTGTGAAGTTGTCCTTTCCTGATGAATTAAGACACAGCCTCAATTTCTATGTGAAACTCTGAGTTAGTGGTAACAGTATTTTTTTTTTTTAACTGCGTTATTATTTTTTCTTAGTGGAGAGAAGAACTAGCACCTCTTCATAACTTCCTCTCCTGAACTTTAGAAGACCAGTGCCAGGGACTTGGGGTAGAAGGAATGGGAAGTGAGTACTTAAGAGGTACAGGTTTTCTTTTTAGAATGATGAAAATGTTATGGGCTTGGGTAGTGGTGATGGTTGTACAGCCTTGTGAAAGTACTGGAAGTCATTGAATTATGCACTTCAAAATGGATAAAATGGTGAATTTTGTTAGGTGAATTTTACCTCAGTTGAAAGAAAAAAGTCATCACCACAGGGCCAAGATGTGTATTCACTAATCGAGGGATATGCAGTATCAGGTAAGGGTGCCTTATTTTCTTTTGTTTTCAGAAGAGATGTCTCCAATTTTCAAACCCTTCTGATGTGATTTTTTTTTTAAGATTTTATTTATTTATTTGACAGACAGAGATCACAAGTAGGCAGAGAAGCAAGCAGACAGAGGAGGAGGCAGGCTCCCTGCCAAGCAGAGAGCCCAATGTGGGGCTCGATCCCAGGACCCTGAGATCATGACCTGAGCCAAAGGCACAGGCTTTAACCCACTGAACCACCCAGGTGCCCCTTCTGATGTGATTCTTAACCTCTCTAATAAGTAACCTAAAATTTCCTTGATGCTAGTTATTTATTTATTTATGAGTTAGGAGTTTATTTAAGTAATCATTACACCCACTATAGGGCTTGAACTCACAATTCCAAGATCAAGAGTCTCATGTTCTTCCAACTAAGCCAGCCAGCCACCCCTCCTTACTGATATTTAAGTATTTCTTATCTGTGTTTATGTGTGCTATGGCCTATATGGTGAAACCCCTTCTTCCCCCAAATGTACATATTGAAACCTCAACCTTGGATGTGACTATCATTGGAGACAGGGCTTTTAGAGGGTTAATTAAGGTTAAAACAGGTCATAAATATTAGGTTCCTAATCCAATAGAATTGGTGACCTTATTAGAAGAGGGAACTCTCTCTCTCTCTCCTCTCCCCTCCCCCCCATCTGTAAGGGCACTGAGAAAAGGCCCTGTGAGCACACAGCAAGAAGGAAGCCATGTGCAAGACAGGAAGAGGGTTCTCACCAGAACCAGACCATGCTGGCCCTCTCATCTCAGACTTTCAGCCTCCAAACTGTGAGGAAATAGATTTCTGTTGTTTAAGCCACCAATGTATGACATTTTGCTGTGGCATCCTGCCATTCTTTTTCTAGCAACTCCTACTTTGAGTGTCCATAGAGAAGCCCACAAGAGAGCTCTATATTTCAAGGCAACAGAGTGCATCTGAAGTTGGCTGGGAGTGGCTATGTATCCCTGTAGTGCTTTTCAGCATTAGCTTTTATGCACTGTTGAACAGAACTTATGGTTTAGGCTGCACCACATGTATTCACAATCTTTTCTAAAAGATGGTGGTGATCAGAGCTGCACACAGAGTAACCAGGGAGTTAATCTGGGGAATGATGGATGGTCTCAGGGCGCTTTGTATTATCCGTGCAGTCTCTGTGGAATTTCTATGCAGTTAAGTCTGCTTCTTCAATAACAATTGGGACCATTAGAGGGAGGAGATAGGAACTCTGATAACAAAATAGCCACTGTGTTGGGTATCAGCCAAGCCATAACCCTTCACTGCTTCCAAGTCTCTTCCTTATCATTTCAGTCTGTCCTGGTGGCAACAAAGCACCACATAGCCTATGTCCCCAGCAGCTGCCTGCAACACTGGGCGAAGCCGATTCCCTCACTAAGACATGGTCCAGCTCCCAGTGTTACATGTTGCCATCCACATACTGGGGTCAAGTCTAATATAGCTCATTCCCCAGGGACTTTAGCAGTTAAAGAGCTACAACCCTACTATGAATTTCCAGTGCTAAGGAACACAGATTTCAGCAAGGACATGTTTATTCGGCCAGTTTTCCAGATGGGTGAGCCAACAACAGGAGGATTGCCAAACATTCACCATGGCCACATTTTTTTGTAGTGTTGATTGTGCCTTCAGTACAGGTTAAAATTTTTTTCCAAATCTATATGTTGCTCAAGACTTTTAATTGTTCCTATTGCATCAACCTCTCTAGACCATAGAGTTGCTTCTCCTATCCTGGAGTGTGAAGAAGAGAGCACTCGAGCACTGAGAAAACTCCAGTGGTCCTTCACGCCCCTGGGATGGGAAGGTGTTCCCTATCCCTTCAAAGTGAAGCAGGTTGCTCCACTGGCCTGTCTTTAAAACTGTTCCCCTTGAAGGTATAACAATCAGTGAATTTTATTTTAGTTATTTATTTTTTTCAATAAGTGAATTTTAAAGTTCTGCCTAAAGTGTCACGTTACCAGCTTCCCTTTTGAACATTTAAGATAAGTAAGTGAAATTATTTGTTCCTTGCCCAGACCAGATTTTCTAAAGTGTAAGATTTATATATAGTGTGATAAATGCTGAAAGAAGTCCTATTCAGTAATACTATATGATTGAATAAAATGGATAACTGCCTTTTAAATTTGGTTTTTAATTTAAATTTTGGTAGATATTATCTTCCCTTGGTTCTAATATCAAACAAAGTGAAAGGGTACACCTTGAACATTTTTGTTCCCATTGCTTCCCTTCCCCAGTACCCCATGTCTACCCTTTGAAACAGCCATTTTGACTCATTTCTTTATGTCCTAGCATCAGTGTTTCCTAAACTTTTTCATCGTCAACCCACTAAGGAGTCTTTGAAGACATTTTCCTTCCTGATTATTTCACCTTCACCCAGATTTTAATATGCAGATACAGTGTAGATCTGTTTTTATATTATATAACTGTACTTTATATATAAAAGGATTAAGATTCCCCCTACCCAAGAACTACTTTTTGCCCCCTTGGGGGTGATATCATCCCATTGAGAATGCATGTTCTAGGCATGTTTTATGCATATGCAAGTAAATACAAAAGTGTTTTATTTCCCTCCTTTTTACCATTTGTTACAAATGGTAACACTCTATCCAAACTTCTCTAATCTTTGCTTTTTAACCCAATAATATCTCATGGTAATATTTCCATAACATTATATTAAAAGTTTTCCCATTGTTTTTTAATGGGAACATAGTATTTTATTTTATAAATTTAAATAAATTTATTTAACCAGTATCCCAGTGATGGAGGTTTAGGTTATATCCAAGTTTTTCTGCTTATAAAATATGTTACAATGAATAAATGGTTCATGTCAAATATTGATGTCTGTGGGAAACTAAATCTGCCATGATTTCTCTGATAATACTCCTGCAAAAGTTGTGGTCTATGTCCCATACTGTTGAATCTTGGTGAACAACATGACTGTTTGACTAATAGAATGTAGTAGAGATGATGTGCCATTTTCTAAGCTCAGACTTCAAGAGACTTCCTATATCTTAGAATGTTTGCCATGGTGTGAGGAAAGCCAAACTGTCCTCATGGCATGGCCATATGGAGAACAACTGAGGATTCCAGGTGACAGCTGGAAACCTGAGTTTCCAGCTGAAAGATAGCACCAGCTTCCTGGCCATGTTTATAAACCATCTTGGGTGGGGAATAAGAGATCATTGGATTACGGTTTTTATCTTATTTAACTGTTCATCACCAATTGACATTAATTATGATTGCTTCTTGAAATATTCCTTTCCCTTAATTCAGTGGGACTGTACTCTCAAAGTTTTCACTTCTCTACCATTTCTCAGACTCATTGTCTCATCCTCTTGGCCTCAAACTTTAGATGTTAGTTATTAAGGCTTGGTCCTAGACCTTTTGTTTTTTTTCTCTTACTAATAATGTCTCTAAGCAAACTCATCTATGCCCAAGTCTTCAACCTTCTGGGAAGAGACAATTTCCAAATGTACACTTTCAGCACAGACCTCTTTTCTGATTTTCAAACCTGGGTATCCAACCACCTACCTGCCCAATTCCACCTTTCTTTCTTTCTTTCTTTTTCTTTTCTTTTCTTTTTTTTTTTTTTTTAAGATTTATTTATTTATTTATTTGATGGAAAGAGAGATCACAAGTAGGCAGAGAGGCAGGCATAGAGAGAGGGGGACGCAGGCTTCCCACTGAGCAGAGAGCCTGATGTGGGCCTTGATCCCAAGACCCTGAGATCATGACCTGAGCTGAAGGCAGAGGCTTAACCCACTGAACCACCCAGGTGCCCCCACCTTTCTACTTGAATGTTTTATGGGTATCTCACATTTGGCACATAAAAAAATGAACTCCATCTTTTTTTTGTTCTATTGCAGTTTACATCAGTGAATGGCACTACCACCAAAGAGAGACCAGGAGATCATTCTCTCTCATTCATTCTCTACATCTAATCCATCACCAAATCGGCTTGATTTTAACTTTTAATCTTTTTTATGTTTTTCAACCTTATCTATTTCTACTGCCCATCATTCTGTACCTAACTACCACCACTTTGACCTGGATAGTACCACAGCTTTTTAACTGATCTGCTGGGGTCCATTCTTGCCTCTCTTGACTCTGTTTCCAACCAGAAGCCAATGCAATCTTTTGTAATTGCAAATTACAATATCATCCCCTGACTAAAAACTTTCATGGGTCATCCTCTTAGAATCGATATCAAGATATATAGTCTGTTTTCTAATGCCCCACATAATTAATTTCCTGTTTACCTAATGGAGCCTACTCTGGTCTCACCTTTCTTTTTGTTAGATGAGATGAATTATACTGGTGGGCTCTAGATTTTTACTTTCTTCTTTGTTTACTTGTCACAATTATAAACAAATAATTATGCAATGGGGAATTTTAAATCTGTCTCCTTAATTAGGTTGTAAGCCCTGTCTCTTAAGTTAGAATAGAGTCTGAAAAAACCTAATGAAAAGCATTTCAAGTTGTACTCTGTAGCAATGTAGCAGGTGCTGTACTCTCATAGGTCTGAAATCTAATCATGAAAATGACATTTATGTTTGTGATGGCTCTTTCTGTTATCAAATACAATGCAATATAATGACTGATAGAAGGGAGATCTGTAGACAATACTATGGGCACAGAAAAAAATGGAGCCTAACTAGTTCTGGGAAATCAAAGACTTCACTGAGATGATGTTTACCTTGAGAATTCTAGGTATGTGGCATCAGTTTCTCCTTGTGATTAGCACTCCCTTCATTCCCCCTTGTGTATCAAATGCCCACCAGAGGCACTGCCACATCTAAAACATCCCATGCATTAGCCTGAGGGTGAAAACCTTTGAGGCCACCAGTTAAGCACATGCAGAAGTCAGATTGCACATTTGGGTATTCCAAAGTCACCACCATGGCCGTTGTCACAGGGGCACTTCTCAATCTTTATACCTGAAGCCTTGGAATCTTTAGTTGCCTTTGACATTTCCTACTCTCTGAGAGGTTCCCTTCTTTTTTTGTTGTGGTTTTTTTTTTTAATTTTTTATTTTTTATAAACATATATTTTTATCCCCAGGGGTACAGGTCTGTGAATCACCAGGTTTACACACTTCACAGCACTCACCAAAGCACATACCCTCCCCAATGTCCATAATCCCACCCCCTTCTCCCAAACCCCCTTCCCCCCAGCAACCCTCAGTTTGTTTTGTGAGATTAAGAGTCACTTATGGTTTGTCTCCCTCCCAGAGAGGTTCCCTTCTAAATGCAGTCTAGGTTGTGGTTTTCTCCATTATTCCTTTCTCATCTGTTTTCTTCAGGGATTCCTCTTCATTTTGTGTTTTTTCTTTCTTTTTGTGATTTTAAGAATCTTTTCTGCCACATTTAGGGATTTAGGGCAGAAGTGTGTTCTCAGAGCACCATCTTGATCCAATATCTGGAGCATTCATTGTTGACATTTTTTATATGCAGTGAACCATAAAATTATGCATAAGCATGTTACAAATGTTTCTCAAATGTTTCTGAAAGGTTTTTTTCTTTAATTGCTTACATTGGTATAATGCTTCTGAATACATAAGGCCTTTCATTTGAATTATCCTACTCCTTCCTAACACAACAATTTTTCACTTTGCTTTTTCAAAATGATGTCTCTTGTATGTTGGTTGATGAATAAGAACTAGAGTTTAAAATAAAGAGTATCACCCTTTTGGATATTGCCCTGGAAAATAGGCAAAATGGTTTTACTTTGGTGTACAGATTGGAAGCTGAATTTAGGACAGATTGAAGGAGGAAGGGGTTGGAATCTGTGCGGCTAGCTAGGAAATTTATGCAGTGAGCGAAGCACTATGTGATAAGACCCAGGATTAATGTGCAAATAGAATGGACAGAAGGTATAAATGAAAGAAATATTTTAAGTAACACATGATAGATGCTGGTGAAAAGCTAGATATAAGTGATGAGAAAAGGCAGTCAAAGGGAGGTCAAGCTTTTCAGCAGAATCTGAAGAAGGCAATGGGATCATTTGGGGAGACAGAGCACTCAAAGGGAGCATCTCCTACTTCCCAAGTGTACACACACTCACACTGGTGCCTTGAAATAGTTGCTTTAAGCCTTGAATTTAGTATAAGGTGATTTCATCTTCAACCCCATCCAAGAAAGTTTATTCCTGGAAGTCCTAGAAGGATTTCATTACAACATCATTTTTCACTTACAACATGATTATGCAACTCGCATGTAAGAGGAGAGTCAACAGTAAGGCTCCAGGGTATTGGCCGGCCCTGTAAATTAGTCCAAAGGCCTGAAATCTGAAAGAAATTTTGGTGAGCCAATAGAGCCAAATTGATGAGGAATAAGAATACTAATAAAAAGTTCAACATGATCCCAAATTAGTTTAGGTTTATATTCACTGCCCCAAGAAACATTACCGGGCACTGTTAGTAGTCGGATGACCTGATTAAAAAATACTGGGCAGATAAAGTTGCCTGTGGGATGGTAGATATTTTTGGACTTCTCAGCAAGATTCCTGGAACCATTTTGTTTTCAGCATGGCCGGGCTTGACCTCCTCTTGCAGTCCTTGGAAAAATAAATACCAACAGGTATGGTAGGGTGGGAGAGGGGTGAGCCAGCAGGGGGAAAGATTGTGCCTGGCTCTGAATCCTTAGCAGATCTGTGAGCCCATTAGCATTGCCCTTTTAAGCTTTGTCCCCTTCGCTTCATTCCCCTGGCCTCCAAGGAGCTCCAGTTTCCTAATTTATACTAAACAGCAAGAGGAGATGCTGTGGGACACAGCTGCCTGGGATATTCTCATCTCTGACTCAAATATGCC
Source organism: Mustela nigripes (assembly GCF_022355385.1). Taxonomy (NCBI): domain Eukaryota; kingdom Metazoa; phylum Chordata; class Mammalia; order Carnivora; family Mustelidae; genus Mustela; species Mustela nigripes. Next base: position 132,225,867 of record NC_081568.1, on the reverse strand, counting down.
TTTTTTTCCCTTGGCAAAAATTTTCATTCGGAAAGCAATTTCTCCTGTCTAAACTTGTTATCATTTCCCTTTCTATGGATAGATCTTAAGCTGTACCATTGAAATTGTGCCCAAGATTTTCTTTGGCTAGCCAGGACTAGTGTCACCTACTACTATGGAATCCCTTGTTTTTGGTATCCAATAATGAAAGAGTAAAATCTTTGCTCAAAATGACTCTTCAGAGAAGGGATTTTTTTGGGTGAGAGATAAGGGAGCATGCCATTTAAGCTGTAATTCGAAGTATTCGAAATGATCTCTTTGACCACCTTTGTTCAACCCTAAGAATTCACATTCTTTGTCAGCCCATCTTATCAGAGGCATGTGGTCAGCAGGATTGACCCCCTAGAGCTGCAGAGTAGGAGGTAGAACTTAGTTTTTTCCTGACTCAGTCATTTATTTTTCAAGACTAGTTCTTTGGCTGGCCATCCATACGTGGCCTTTTACTTCGTTGAAGGTTTCTCAGTGAGAAATGGGAATGAGGCTAAGGGTGTTTGTGAGAATCATTATGACATAAAAGGGTTCCGTGTACTCTTGTTGGTGTTGGATGTTCTAGAAAGATAGATCATAAGTGTAAGTACGAGGGTTTATGAGGCATTTTGCAGTAGTGGTGGGGGAAGCTGTCTATGTGACCAGATTGAACTCTAGTCTTCTAATTGTTTTTGATCTTGGCTAAGTTATTTAGTGACTTTGAGATTCATTTTCCTCATGTATAAAATGAATGATGCAGAATGTAGGATTTCCAAAGCACCTATTAGCTCCCAGAGTCTTATGAACTTTGCTAAAGTTTTTGTTTTGTTTTTTTGTTTGTTTGTTTTTATCTAGAGCCCCTTCATGAGTGCTACCCTGTTCCTAGCAGACAAAAAACTGGACCAGGTGCTCTCAATACATATAAAGGCGAGGCTAGACCAGGCAATCAAGACTTTTTTGGAAAGACGTGGGCTGTGAAAAACCCAGATTGTATAGGTGGATAGAGGTAAAATGGAATAAAATTAAGAGGAACCTCACTCTGTAGGGATGGGTGGGGGTGCTGTAGTACAGGAACAAGGACTGTGGTGGACTCTAGGTGGACTCTGTGGTGGACTGTGTGGACTCTAGGTCAGTGATTCTCAAACTTTAGCATGATCAGAATCACCTGGAAGACCTATCAAAACACAGCTTCCTGACCCCACCTCCAGAGTTTCCATTGAATAGGTCTGGTATAATGCCTAAAAATGTGATTTCAAACAAATATTCAATGATGCTAATGCTGTTGTCTCTGGGGACCTCTCTTGAGAGCTATTGCTCTAAGTTGTTTTCTCATTTTTCGGTGTTGTAGCCTGAAAAATGTTTTTAAATGCTCCAAAGTAGGTTGACATAGTCGAGGATCACATGTGTCATTTTTTTCATATCCTCCACTGTTGGTTCCAGACTTGGTATTAGAGGGTGCTGCATTTGGGGCAGTGGCTGTGGTCACTTCCTATTGCTTTTTCGGTGCCACAGGAAGGTGGACAGCTACTAATGTTCTCTGCTGCCTTCCAGGGGACAACAAAAAACAGCACATGCATTCCTTTGTTTTTCTATTCAACATGTATTTTGTTGAGTTCTTACTATGTTCCACTCACTGTTCTAGAAGCTGGGGATCTAATGATGAATGGGACAGTCAAAAATCCATCTATCATGGAGTTTATATTTCCAAGTATTGTGAAGAGAGCTCAACTCAAGGAATTCCTTTTGTCCCAAGAAAGACAACTTAGTGATCAGCTATTTTTATTGCTTCCCTGCCCTACACCCAGCAGCCTAACACACAGCTCAGGCTAGTAAAATAACCAATGATCCACACATTTAAGAGACTTAAAGCTTATTGAGTTGGTAAGACCAAGTCATAGGAAGTTACTAGAGTTTGATTGGGCGAGAATTGAGTATATCTTTAATTTTTCCCAACTGCTAAATTATGTGATACTAATTTTAAGGTCAAAGTTCCAAGAGGGATAGCCATAATGCACGCCAAAGGACTGTCCATTGTGCTATCTACGAAGGTTCTGCTCTCTTGTCTGTAATGTTGGCTACTTGAGCTTATGGCAAAGCCAGTATCATGCAGCTTTGTAGTCCATGACCTCAGTGCCCAGCCAAGTTCCTGTGCAGAGAAACTTCTGGATGTAGTGACCCCTATGACCCACAATGTGGGGATGACAGACAGTTGTTTGCAGCTAAAGCCTCCCAAGCCTGCTCTTGGTAATCCCAACCCTGCTTTCCAGGAAAATGTAAAGGCCAGCTCCCATTTGGAAATCCAGCATGTGCTTTTTGAATTCTGTGCAAATTTCCCATTACATCTGTGTTTTATCATCATGCAGTAATATTCAACTAGGATGTTTCTATAAATAGACAAACTGGAAGTAAAATGAAAAAGACTACACTGAAACCTACAGAAATGAAAGCAACAAAATTAAGAGAAATCAAAGTTGGTATCAAGCTTATAAAAACAATCTAACACACAGACAAGAGCTGTATGTTGAAAGTATGAATAGTCAGCAGTCAAACATCCATATACCATATCAAGCTCTTTCCTTTGGGCTGCAAAAAAAGATACTTGGGGCCTATTGTGACTGCAACACATTGAGCATCTTTGTATTTTTTTCTGTAAAGATTTTGTTTAAAAAAAAAAAAAAACTATGTTCAGATTTTCTATCCCCTTGAAAACAGGGACAGCATTGCTAGATTTAGTAGACCGCTGGAGGGATCATTTTTGTGGACAGGTAGCATCCTAAGTGGAAACATCCCAGACCCTCAACCTTGCTTCCTTTCCACTTCATTGGCAGGTGGACTGGCCTACACCTAGCAAGGGAGAGAGAGGGATGAGACCAAGAGACACCTCTCCAGCTGGAGCCCAGCAAATCCACCAAACTGGTCCAGCTATCATCTGTTCTCATTTAGGTCTTCTTCAAAACACAGGGTAGATGAAACAAGGCTTTTTTTGTATCTTTAAAAACATCTTTACAGCTGCAAATAGTTTCTTTCACCTTTCTTCTCCCCTCCAAGCTGCCTTTGGTGGTCGTTTTAGCCTGAGTTTACCTGCATAGAAGCACCCCTGGGGAGGAGTACGATTTGTCCTCATCCTGTACCACTAGGAATGGATGGCCTTGCATGTGGGGTCAGGGTGGCCTGTGTCCAAGGTGTTTTGCTTCTGCAATATTAATGAAGTCAGCCTCCTCCAAGAATGTCCTCAAATCCCCTGAAGGTTCTTAGATGTTGCAGTTTGCATTTCGCTATTTACATTAGCAAAAACTGTTGTACAAACAGGCCTGTCAGTCAGGGCTCGCCTGGCTTCACTTCAGAGAAGGAATCAGAAGTGTGAGTTAAATGAGCCCAGCAGGCATTTAACCTCTGGGTCTGGAAAAATCCTGACTCATGGAGCGATCTGGGAGGTGGGAATGCAGCCCCATTTGGTGAAGAAGCTTGAAGGATCCCAAACCAAGGCTAGAACAAATGATGATGGTCACAGCTACCATAGGATAGTCACTCTGTGCCAGCCACTGTGCTGGTAATCCTCAAAGCCATTTGTTGTGTTAGAGAGGTTTTATTCTTAGTTACACCCATGGAAACTGAGCTGCAGAGAAATGATCTTGACCAAGGTCCGAGCACGATAAGAGGTGGTACAGGAATGAATGCTTGCCGTCTGTCTTCTGATCTTGTGCTTTTAACCATAATCCCATACGGCACTGTGAAAATGTATGCCCTATAGGTATGTAATTTGGTAAAGATACTTTCCGAAACAAATTAGTGGTATATGTTAAAACAAACACTCATGAACTAACTCAGCAATTCCACTTACTAATGTCCATCTTAAAGAAATGTACTCACTCATTTACCGCGAGACATTGGTTGTACGTTTTTGTTTGTGTTGGTGAAAAAAAATGCAGTGACCTAGATAACCATCAGTAAGAGTATGGATGAATAAACAACAGTGCTCATACTATGGAACGACACCTAGCTATTAAAAAAGGGGTCAAGGGGCGCCTGGGTGGCTCAGTGGGTTAAGTCTCTGCCTTCGGCTCAGGTCATGGTCCCAGGGTCCTGGGATCGAGCCCCACATCGGGCTCTCTGCTCGGTAGGGAGCCTGCTTCCTCCTCCCTCTCTGCCTGCCGCTCTGCCTATTTGTGATCTCTCTGTCAAATGGATAAATAAATCTTTAAAAAAAATAAAAAAGGAGTCAAGGTGGGTAGGTGGGAGGTTGGGGTAAGGGTGATGGGCATTAAGGAGCGCACTTGTTGTAATGAGCACTGGGTGTTGAATGTAACTGATGAATCACTAAATTCTACCCCTGAAACTAATAATACACTGTATGTTAATTAAACTGAATTTAAATTAAAAAATTTAAAAAACAGAATGAGGCATATTCTGGAGCGATCTTTAAGACCTATGTGATAGAGTTGCAGAATGAAACAAGTAGTATGATACAATTTATGTAAAACAAAAACAAAAACAATACTGCCTATTTTCTCTGCATCTATTTGGGTATGAAAAGTTCTGGAAGGTTGCAAGGAGAGTGCTTATTTCTGGGAAGGCATGGAAGGAAAGGTTATGGAGATGATAATCAGGAGGATTCTGGCCTTATCTGTAAAGTGGGGTTTCTTTTCCCCCCATCTTTTCTTTTCTTTTCTTTTTTTTTTTTAAGATTTTATTTATTTATTTGACAGAGCGAGAGAGCACAAGCAGAGGGAGAGGCACAAGCAGGCTCCCCACTGAGCAGGGAGTCTAACATTGGGGCTTGATCCCCAGACTCTAGGATCTTGACCTGAGCTGAAGGCGGATGCTTAGCTGACTGAGCCACCCAGGTGCCCCCTGTCACTCATTTTTATTTTTCCATTTTCATGTTTTACTCATACGATAAAAATAAATAGAAATTGATAGATGGATAGATACATGAATTAATGATTAGAAGTATTTTTAGTGTAGTATTCCAGATCAGGAGAAACTCCTAGTAGGGATTTGGAATCCAAAGATGATGGGGTTGGAAGGGACCCTAGAGATTTTCTAGTCTAACCTGCGTGGTTCACCAATGAAGCAAGTGAACCTCAGGGAGGTTGTGTAGCCTGAATATGGTCCCCCAGAGAGTGCTCACCACAGAGAGCTTGGGATAAAAGCCTCTGACTCATAGGAAGTGCTTATGGCACTCACTGTGAGCTCATCAACCAGTGCTCCCCATTGGCAGGTGACCGTCCAAGGTGCCACCCAGCAGAGCAGAAGAGGTTTGGACTTGTGCTCCATGAACTTGTTGTATGTGCTTCAGAAGCCCTGAGCGGTGAAAGCTGCTGAGCCCCTCCGATGAACAGCCTTTGTTAAGATTTTTCCCAGACTTTAGGACAATTCTTCCACATGCATATTCATCATGGAGAGTGTTTCTATATTTGAAACTATTTTTTTGTTTGTTTTCGGTGGCTGTGTGGCTTGGATTTTTGTTTTTAATTCTTCTTTGAGAATAAAGAGAAGGAAAAATCCTACATTGCTTTCAGCTTATGCAGCTTCCCCAGAGGTGTGAGATATAAACACAGTCTGTTTCCTGTATGGTTTTCCCAAGGGCACTAAAAATGTGATGATATTTAATTGGCTGTTCCATGTCTTCAGTGCCTCGGTAAAATAGCAGACACAATCATAAAATGAGAAAGAGCATCTGTGGCTGAATCATGGAGAACATGAGCAGCTCAGGAGAAAAGAGCAACTTCCATGCAGTTCAGACCTTAGAAGCTCAGAGAGGAGATATTTAGGAGGTTATATTCACCTTGAAAAAAAATGAATATTTAAGTAGTCCAGATTGGGATGGGCCACTCTATGTTGCCCATGTATGTGCTCTGTTCCCTACAAGATGTATAGTCCAGGCCTAGGTACCTTGACATGTTTCTAAGGGTGGGGAGGAACCACTTTGTTATTATTTTCTAAGGGAGGAATAGTAACTAACTTCGTGCTTATTTCTGTTAAAGACCTCTTTTGAAAAAGATTAACAGATTTTATTTTTTAGGATAGTTTCAGGTGTACAGAGAGTATGAGCAGAAATTAAAGAGGTGTCTCACATTCCCCTATCACTAATATCTTATGTTTGGATAGTACATTATAACTGATGAACAAGAATTGATCCATTTTTATTTTATTGATCCATTGATCCGTTATTATTTATTACCTAAAGTCCACAGTTGACATTAGGGCTTGCTCTTTGTGTTGTACTTTCTATGGGTTTTGAGACCTGTGTAATGACACGTATCTGCTGGCACAGTATTCTAAAGCATAGTTGCATTGCTCGAAAAAATCTCTGAGGGATCTAGGCACAGAGAGGTTTAGTGATTTGCTCAGGGTCACACAGTGACTAAAAAGGTGGAACCAATATCTGAAGCATGGTGATCTGAACCCAGAGCTCATGTTCTTGGTGTCTCGTTATGATTTCTTAATGCCCTACTTGTGCACTGCAGAAATAATGGTACTTAGGTACTTACTGCATCAAAGAACATAGGGTTTGGTTTTGTTTTTTTAGAACATGGGATTTTTAAGGAAAATTTCCTGGGGTGTCTGGGTGTCTCAGTCAGTTAAGCCTCTGACTCTTGATTTTTGGCTAAGGTCATGATCTCATGATTGTGAGACTGAGCCCCAAGTTGGACTCCATGCTGGGTGTGGGGCCCCCCGAGATTCTCTCTCTCCCTCTCCCTTTGCCCCTTCCCCATCCCTGCTCACATGCTCTCCCTCTCTCTCTCTAAAAGAAAGAAAAGAAAGAAGAGCCTCCTAATTTACTAGTAAAGTATATATGCCCCCCTCCACCAAAATGGAAAGGGCGTTCTCAAGGTCCCAAATTAAGCAGTAGGCTAGAACTAGAACCCAGGACTCCAGACTTTAACCAGTTTCAAGAGCATGCTATGCTCATAATAGGCACTTCATTAATATCTCTTTATTTGAATTGAAGTACATTCAGATTCCTAAGGGAAGTGATGATAAGCCAGGGTGACTATGAGTCTGAGAAATTCTAAGATGCTACCTACCCATGTCCAGCCTTCGAGGACATGCCAATATTTTGAACCATTCCCCTGGTCAGAGTGTTGTGTGGAAGGCCTGAGGGTAGCAGGAGGACTGAGGAGCTGAAGGGCATCAACATAACTGGATGATAAAGTCCCTTGGGGGGTTTGACTTGGCAGCAGGAGATACAGGAAAAGAGATTATACATGAGAAGGTAGAGAAATTATACAACATCGCTTCTCTCTCCCTACCTCACCTTCCAGCCACAACTTGAAGAAAAAAGCTAACTGTTGACAGCCCATCCCCCAGCTGGTCTCTAGAGCTCCGGTCTCCTGACTGAAAGCTCATTAGCTATTGCCTGACTTCTCTGGAGGAAGAAATCCTTAGGAAATGGATTCGTGTCTTGTAGGACACTAAGTCTTTATCACAAATATTCCGTGTTGGGGGAAAAAGGCTAAAAAGATGGTTCTGAAGTCTCTGACATTATTTATGTAGGCAAATATGGTAACTTGTTGTCTAACCTGGTAGTATGGCTGTAATTTTTTTTTCTTAAGTCTGAGGTGAAATAGTCAGAGGTTTCCTTTCTAAGCCACAGACATTAGAGTAAAAGTAATAAGAAATAGTATTTGTCAATTAATTACTATCAGGGAAGAAATACCAAGCGGAAATGGAAAGGAAGTGTGACTGATAAATTCTCCAGCCAGAAAACAACTAGAGAACAACCAGGTGCAGCACAGTTAGCACAACAGCAGTACAGAAAGAAGAACATTCTGTAGCGGGTCACTAGAGTATCTGCAGAGGCTTTCTGGAGCTTGACCACACCATAGAGGCTGGGTAGGATTTAAGCAAGTGGCTAAAATGATACCTGGTTCATGGAACATTACCCATAAATACTTGCTGAACAAAAAAGAAAGAAAGAAACTATATCTCTCATGGATAGAACAGTATGGGCACCATGAGCACACTCAGCCTGAAGGAGGCTAAAGAAAGTGAACTTAGATGTGATAGATAGAGTAGCACTAGGCTGTAGTGGCCCTGAAGGGAAATGACATTTAATGGCAACTTCCACGTGCCAGACACTATAACTGAACCAGCGTTTGCTCCTCGGTATGTCAGAAACTGCACCAGGTTGAGTTGTCCCACAACAAAAACTTTTATTTGCAAGAAGTAAGGAGATCACAGAGAATGGCTTCCAAAGCCATGACTCCCCAAGAGGGGTTGAATGGGTTCCTTTGGTTTAGGGTTAGGATGAACAGATAGGGAGGCCTTGTCATCCGATGTAGAGGCGAGCATGAGGTGGCACATGCACCTTAGGGAACCATGCCTGTACCTACACTGTCTGTTGGGTAAATGAGGCTGAGGATTCTGCTTGGGCAGAGACTTTCCTTATAATGAGGTGAAGGTGATGGTAGGTGAGCCCATAAGTCACTCTATGGTCCATCTGTGCAGGCCTGAGTCAGACCTAGGTCTGGGTGGTCTGGATTGTCTGGGTCTTAGGGAGATTTTGTCAGGGTCAAGGTCACACACCTAGTGATCAATAGATTAGTGATTCACACCCTATTCTTTCTCTTGCATTACGCTCTTTTTCAGGGCACAAGCTTGGGAATGGTGTGGTAAAGCCTAGACACCCTCTATTCTCAGTTCTTGAAGAAGGAAAGGGAAAAACAGTGATTTAGGAAATTGTTCACAATGCTTCCTATTCAGGACAGGGTAGTAAAGGTTGAGAATGGGAGGTTGAGGGCCTGGCCAAAAAGACCACATTGAATAGTGGCAGAGACAGACCAATGCAGCAAGGTTTAGGGACAAGTTAGAAAGGAAGGATGAAGGAGAGGAGAAGCTCAAGTTAATCATAAGATTTGAGGGCTGACAGAATAGGAAATTTTAAAAAAATGATACTGCTTTGGAAAGCAATGACTGGCCTGGGAAATAGAATCATGTGGGTGAGGGACATGTTGATTTGCACATGGTATCTGGAGACGTAAATGGAAATACGCTGCAGGCTCCTGAAAATATTAGTCTAGCCAAAGATCAGGCTAAAATATAAAACTGGAAGTCTTTTGCGCTGAATAAAATCATGAGTCCCTTGGTGGAGAAGTGTAGAACCCACAATAGCAGAGAGAAAGACAGAATCCAGGAAAGCGGCTACACAAGCAGTAGTCAGAGAAGTGGCAGGAGGGCAGAGATTATAGATTAGATAAACAGAAAGGGACCTGTCATGAAGAAGAGACAGTGAACAGTTTAGAGGAGAAATGGTTAGCTCCCAACGCTGTCAGATGACGGAAAGACCTCTTTATTAGTTAGGCTGAGATTCTGTAACTGGTAAGTCAGAATGACACCATTAAATGGTTCAGGGCTGGTCTGGAGGTTCCAGTCATCCGAGTCCCAAGCTCTGTTTGTTTCATTGATCTGCCCCCAACACTGGGCACCATGGATTGAACATTTGTGTCCCTCCCCTCCCCCAAAAGCGAAATCCTAACCCGCACTATGATAGTATTAGGAGGTGGAGGCTTTGGGAAGTGATAAGGTGATAGATAATTTGGGATTAGAGCCCTTGTTACGGGGCCCGAGATAGCTCTTTCGCCCCTTTCCACTGCGTGAGGCTGTAACCTGAAGAGGGTTGTCACCAGAAGCTGGTGGCGCTGGCGCCCTGATCCCAGGCTCGCAGCCTCCAGAACTGTGAGAGACACGTTCCTGTTGTGCATAAGCCATCTAGTCGGCAGTAGTCTGGTAACAGCCTCGGCGAAGACACCGCGCTTCCTTCGCACAGTCTAAGTGAGTTCCTGCACTTCCTGCCCTCACACCTGTGCTCAAGCCTGCAGGAAGGAGTAAAGGGGGAACGGGAAAGGCCTGCTTTGGAAGCTACACCTCAGTTGCGAGTACATGGCCACACCCGGCTACCAGGGCATCTGGGAAAGGCAAATCTGCAGCTGCACAGCCTTGGGCCCCACTGAATTTTAACTACTGACTGTATAAAAAGGGAAGAAGTACAGTATTAGGGGCCACCAGCAGTCTTCACCATGAATGGTCAAGGATAATAATAATTCAGAAAAGACCCTTGAGGGGCACCTGGGTGGCTCAGTGGGTTAAAGCCGCTGCCTTCGGCTCAGGTCATGATCCCAGGGTCCTGGGATCGAGCCCCACATCGGGCTCTCTGCTCAGCGGGGAGCCTGCTTCCCACTCTCTCTCTGCCTGCCTCTCTGCCTGCTTGCGATCTCTGTCAAATAAATAAATAAAATCTTCAAACAAACAAACAAAAACAAAAAGAAAAGACCCTTGAATTTGACAAGCAGTTGGCTACTACAAAAGCTAATTTAACTCGGGGCGCCTGGGTGGCTCAGTGGGTTGAGCCTCTGCCTTCAGCTCAGGTCATGATCTCAGGGTCCTGGGATCGAGCCCCGCATCGGGCTCTCTGCTCAGCGGGGAGCCTGCTTCCCCTTCTCTCTGCCTGCCTCTCTGCCTGCTTGTGATCTCTCTCTCTCTTTCTGTCAAATAAATTAAAAAAAAAAAAAAAAAAGCTAATTTAACTGTCCGTTCCGTCATCAGCCTTGCCGTCTTCCAATCCATTGTCCATGCTGCAATTAGAGGTAATTTGCTCAAGGGTCCCTCCTCTGCTCCAACACTTCACTGTCTCCTCTGTACTTTCAGAAGACAGTCCAAAACGCTTAACATAGCGAGGCTTTCATGATTAGAACCTTACCTACCTGTGAAGATTCACCTCTCCCTACACCCCTCCCTTCCACAGCCCATTGCAACCCATATTCCTCCCTCAGTTTCTAGCTTTGATAGAAATGCATTGTTAATCTCCTGTCCTGTCCCTCTGAGACGTGAATCTCCCATTTCCTCTTCGCGGTATGCTGTTCCCCGTTTTGCCTGGATTCCTCCCGTCTTCCTTCAGACTAAATACCATGTCCACCAGAGTGCTGTCATGGACTTCCCAGGACAGACTTCTGTGCCCTATCCATATGTTCCAGAAACACCCTGCAGGTCACACATACCACTGATTTGAATCTGCTTGGGAATGTTTGGCTCCTCTGTGTTAACCACGAAGCCATCAGCAACTTGAGGAAAAAGGCCCCGCCTTCTCCAAATTTGTGCACACAGAGGCCAATGCACAACCTGGTACAGAGTGGGAAATCTAGAAGTATTGGCTGAATGAGCGAAATGCCCAACTCTGATGAGTAGAAGAATCCAAAGCTATTATTTACTGATGCAAGGGAACACACTTTGAATTTCCTGCCCACTTACTGTTGTTCCTTAGGCTCAGTCCCCTCTGCTACATAATGAGGAACTTGTTAATGTGCTGACAAATGGCAAAGAAAATGAATTGCTTTGACAAGGAACATTAGAGTGCAGCATTCATATTATAACCTGAAACATTGTTGGATGTCATGATTCCATGTCTTGGAGTTAGTCGGCAATCCCCATTTCAAGGGAGGGGAAATTGCCTATTGTAAGGGATGCATCCACAACCCACTATTTAGCAGAGCTGCGAGAGCTTATTTGCTTATTACCATGGCAACCACCAGCCCAACATGGCACATTAGTGTACTTGTCTAGATGGCACCAAATTTATCAGCACTTCCTCTTTTGTGTGCCTGATTTTAAACAGGCAGGTGTGGATCCAAGGTGCTACTGGGAGAGAAAAGATTTTTCTCTCCATGTGGGCAAATGAGCGTGTTGAAAGCATCCCAGGAGCTCCTAAATGGCTAGCACTGAAATCTGCACTAATTTGAAAGCTCTTGCGTTAATCTGTGTTTTTCTTTTTTAATAAAACCGTACTAGAAATAAAGAACTAGAAATACATCCATATGGCCTGCCAACTGAATCTAAAAATAGTTTATGTGAAACAAAGAGCTCACTGACTTTTACATTTATGGAAAACTAAGAATTTAAAATGTCTTTTAATTATGTTTTTCTCCTTGTCGTCAGTATTTGGACACAGATAGCCAACACCATAAGCCAAACATTTATCAGCTTAGAATATTTGTAATATTCTCTTCAAGGGAAGAATTTGGGCAAGACCAAACCCTTGGGACCCAGTCTCTTGAGGCTTGCTGAATCTCAGGGTCAGGGCCTTCTGCAGACAGAGCCCTTCCTAAGACTTGCTGGGTCTTAAATCTTTGACAGTGCTAGAAGGTCCATCAGCAAATGTCCTCTAGGAATGTCTTGGAATGGAGGACCTAGCAAGGACAAATGTTTATTTCCCTGTGTTGATGCAATCAGTGTTTTTGACTAGCTTATTTTTATGAACAGAAACTTTAAATTGTATCTGTACACAGTTAGCTATGTGACTGGTGACTGTGTGTGCAATTTATTCTAATTCAATAGTAAATAACTGGGGTCAGGAGGGATATTTGGCCCATGCCTCCCATTCACAAAGGGCAGCAAATTGAGAAATTGACCTTGTCTACAAACCCGCGTATAGAAGGAGTCCAAGACATAGCGACAGCATTGGAACCAGATGGCATTCTTCATCTAACTTTAAACCTGGGTCTATCACCGGACCACAGTGCTTTGCAGAGCACTTGGAGATGGTATAGTTTATAAATCTCATCATTTTTGCATGGAGGGCATAATTATGTCACATTGATTTTTGTGTATAAAAAGCAATGCTTTGTTGCATGTAAATATTTAACATGGAAAACAAAACATGCTTCTCATATCTTCGTTTTTAGAAACCTATCACTAGCCTCATGAAACCAAAGAGACCACGTTTCTCTCAGGGCTGGGAAGCCTCTGGGGTCAGGCAGCATTTGGTATTAGCATTTGGTCCTCTAAGTCTTTTTGCTTGACTTTATGACATTTGGTGGATGCTTAATAAAACATTCGTTTAATTAACGCATGAATGAATGAACCATGAATATGAATAAACACATTTTGGTTTCTAATCAGATTCTCTCTTTTTTTTTTTAAGATTTTTTTTATTTATGTATTTGACAGAGAGAAATCACAAGTAGATGGAGAAGCAGGCAGAGAGAGAGAGAGAGGGAAGCAGGCTCCCTGCCGAGCAGAGAGCCCAATGCGGGACTCGATCCCAGGACCCTGAGATCATGACCTGAGCCGAAGGCAGCGGCTTAACCCACTGAGCCACCCAGGCGCCCCAGATTCTCTTAAATTATATACAAACAGCTTTAAATAGGCCTTGGGCAAGGTTAACTAACGAAAGCAATGTCACATCCAGGGAATAAACCCAGGTGATTTTGGTATCCTCTCATGAAACTGAGAGTCACAGGGAGGAACACTAAAATATCAGTGACTGGGAAAAATCAGGCAGAAGGTGAACTTGACTTAGGGGCAAGTGCACTGTGGTGTATCTTTTAAAAGAAGTAAAGTTTCATTCTTCTCAAGTTAATGTCACTCAGAAGAGACTGATCTCACAGAGGTCAGGTTAACCGTTTAACCAAAACATAGTGACTGCAAGAAACCCTCTGTATTAAGGTGCCTCTGGCTGCGGTAATAAGTTACCACCAATTTACTGGCTTAAAACAACACTCAATTTATTCTCTTACAGTTCTAGAGATCGGAGGTACAAAATCCACTCCGCGGGACGAAGGCGAGGGCTGGTTCTTTCTGGAGGCTTTAAGGGAGAATCGGTTTCTTCGCCTTTTCGATCTCCTGGAGGCTGCCTGCCTCCCTCGGCTCCCATCGCTCCATCTTCCGCTCTCAGGCTCTCATCTCCTACTTCTTCCTTTGACCTTCTCGCCTCCCTCTCCTAAGGACCCTTGTGATTACATTTAGGGCTCTTGTGGATAGTGCAGGATAATATCCCTTTTACAAGATTTCTAAGTAGAATCACATCTGCGAACCCTATTTTATGACATGGGGCAACATTCCCAGGTTTCGGGGATTAGGATGTGGCTATCTTTTGGGCCACCTAGCAGTTTGCCTCACCTTTTTATCCCATCCGTGCTTGTCTGGGTTTCCTTGTCTGTGCAAATTGTATGACAGTCGTTGTTCCCAACCTCTTTTTCAAAATTTTTATAGTAAGAAAAACCAAGGCTCGCTCTCTTTCTACTGCCACCCCCCCAGCATACACACACAACACACACACACACACACACAAACACACACATGTACACACCCAAGTCTGGTTAAAAGCACGGCTTCTATAACCAATCTGCCTAGCCTAGCATGCAGTGTCCACTTACTAGGTATGCGCCCGTGTGCAAGGAACCTCCCCTCCCGGCACCTCAGCTCCCCCATCTGTGGAATGAGGATAATAATAGTACCTCCCTCTTAGAGTGGTTGTATGGCTGAAATTCATTAAAATGTGTAGCGTGCTTTGGTTGTTCAGGAAGTGTTAGCTGTTAGTACTTACTAAATCTAAGGAACCAGTCATACGTCCGCTTAGGCAAACTCAGCAAAGAGTGACATCAACATAAAAAATGAGAACATTTTCTCTCACTGTTCTACTCAGCGCATGCTGACTTGGGGTGGGGGGCGGGGGCAAGGCAAGGGAAGGTGTGACTCATTGTCCCTCAGCTGATCTCCGTTCCCTTGTTCTCGAGCTTCTGTCCTTCCTTGTGTAAACATCTTGTAGCCCTCGGTGTGATTCTATAGTTTTAATATCTGTGGTATTTGGATAACAGTGTCACCCTCATGCAAGCTAATTTGCTCTTTTCAGTTGAAAAAGAAAATGCACTTAGCGAAAAAGAGAGCAAGCCTTCAGTAAGGGTGGAGCCTGATTTCGTTGTACCAACTGGGAGATGCTCAGAGTTCAGTCCTTCTTCCGAGGAGAGTGCAAGTGCCTTTGGTTCTTCCCAGCTGAACTTGCAGCTTACCCCTGCACTTAGGTAAAGCTCCTCGGCACACCTAACAGTATATCTTGCAACAATTCTTGCCTGCGAAAGATTGATATCTATGATATCTCCCCCAGCCAACCTTCTAGGACCTCCATTTCGACCATAAATTCGGGGCATGGATATATTTTCTTCTAGAAAAAGGAAAATGCAAAGGCATTTCAAGAACATGAGAGCATTAGTTCAGTGAAACAGGAACTAGTGTTGACACTAGCCTTAACTATCAGAGGAAGCATATAAAAACAAAGTGAAGGGATATACAGAAGTGTGTGCACCACCAGACCTCAACAGTGATGTTTAGGAGCAAAAATACCATGACACTGCAGTTTTCCATCCAGAGCCCCCTGTGTGTTTCAGGGCAGCATCGTGGAGTGCTGATTGAGGTTTGTCACTTACGCATGTCTTTGACGTTGGGCTTCTCATCTATACCTTCAAAAAGCATGAAACATGAACAATTAGAAAAAATTGAAATGTGACCTTCAACCTAGTATTTTTTATCTCTACTCTGATTATTTCTCAGCACTAGAGCTCCTAACCTATTCTGGATCCCTGAGTCCTCTGAAACTCTAAGACGTCCCCTTAAGAAAAAAATGCATAAGAGCATGTGGAGAAAGAGGAACCCTCCTACACTGTTGGTGGGAATGCAAGCTGGTGCAACCACTCTGGAAAACGGCATGGAGGTTCCTCAAAAAGTTGAAAATAGGGCCACCTGGGTGGCTCAGTGGGTTAAGGTCTCTGCCTTCATGATCCCAGGATCCTGGGATCGAGCCCCACATCAGGCTCTCTGCTCAGCAGGGAGCCTACTTCCTCTTCTCTCTCTCTCTCTCTCTCTCTCTGCCTGCTTCTCTGCCTACCTGTGATCTCTGTCTGTCAAATAAATAAATAAAATCTTTAAAAAAAAAAAGTTGAAAATAGAGCTACCTTATGATCCAGCAATTGCACTACTGGGTATTTACCCTAAAGATACAAATGTAGTGATCCAAAGGGGCATGTGCACCCGAATATTTATAGCAGCAATGCCCACAATAGCCAAACTATGGAAAGAACCTAGATGTCCATCAACAGATGAATGGATAAAGAAGATGTGGTATATATATACACTGGAATAGTATGCAGCCATTAAAAGAAATGAAATCTTGCCATTTGCGATGATGTGGATGGAACTAGAGGGTATCA
Source organism: Mustela nigripes (assembly GCF_022355385.1). Taxonomy (NCBI): domain Eukaryota; kingdom Metazoa; phylum Chordata; class Mammalia; order Carnivora; family Mustelidae; genus Mustela; species Mustela nigripes. The sequence goes on along the minus strand of NC_081568.1, from coordinate 132,209,881 downwards.
TGCTTGGTGAAATAAGTCAATCAGAGAAAGACAACTATCATATGATCTCCCTGATATGAGGAAGTGGAGATGCAACGTGGGAGGATTGGGGGTAGGAAAAGAATAAATGAAGCAAAATGGGATCAGGAGGGAGACAAACCATAACAGACTCTTAATCTCACAAAACAAACTGAGGATTGCTGGGGGGAGGGGGGGAGGGGGGGGGGGGATGGGGATGGGGAATCCCAGGATTAAGAACCTTCTATAAGAATTCAAGGGTTTGAGGTGCCTGGCTGGCGCAGTGGGTAGAGCATGCAGCTCTTCATTTCAGGGCTGTGAGTTTAAGCCCCATGCTGAGTGTAGACACGTGTTAAAATAAAATCTTTAAAAAAGAGAGAGAGAGAGAATTCAAGCTCCTGCCTACTTTTCTAGTCTCTTCTCTAAATATTATCTCTTCCACTGTGCCCAGACCATAGTGTATCAGACTACCTTTTATGCCAGGCCTCAGATCCTACTGGTGAACATTTTATTCCAGCTATTGCTGCAGAGACCAGCTTCCTGTCCATGTAACTTAACCATATTGTGCTTCAGCTGTTCCTTTTCTTTCTTTCTGCCTGGGACTTTTCTGGAAGGTAGGCAAAGATGCTGTTGAGAACTTTCGTGACATTAGCGCATGTGCAACCTGAACATGCGCAGTCATTAACAATCCATGGCACTTGTGGAGGATAAGAGCCTACGGGTTCACACTCCCATTTTCTAGCCCTTGAGTAGATAATTCTGTGTATCCTTGCAGAGTCCCAGCAAAGTAGGGTCTCACTTGATAACCCCCCCTTGTTTTGGCTCTTCCCCTGGCCTTGCTTCCCTTTTCCCTGACTTTTACACCTTTTCCCTGGATTATGTCCCCAAATAAATTACATGTGTGCAAGCTGTGGTCTCAGACTCTGATCTTCAGGAGAAACTCAAGTTCAAGCACACAGAAACTACACAAAACAGTTTCTAACTCTACCCTGTCTTCCATTGTATTTTAAGCCAGAACTGCCTTTTTTTCCTTTATTTTTGACAAATCGCTATATTCAAAGTCTTGCTCAAGTATCTTCTACATCAGAGGTCACAAGCTGCATTTGGCATGGTCTGGCCCACATAGTTTTTCCTGTAACACATCTACTCTCTATACTTGGGTACATGTTTGTTTTGAGACTTGGCTTATGTCAAGTAGAAGCATTGTGTCATGTTTCATGTAATTTCCATGGACTGGCCATTTGTAAGCATTAGATAATGTGTTGTCATCTGTTGAATAAACAAGACATTTTTTGGAAAGTGAAAGAGTAACTGCCTTAAGTCGGTCTCATCTCTGCCCTTATAGATTGTGTGAACTTGGAAATGTCCATTTTATGCATCGAGTCTCTGCCTCTGTGGGGAATCCATTTGGAAAACCTAGCTGCTTGTCTTTTAATCATATAAGGGCCTAGATTTTTAAACTGTAAAGTCCAGAAATAAGCTGCTGAACAAATATTTTGGGGTTGTTTTGTTCTTTTTTTTTTTTTTTTTTTTTGACCTTTCCTTCCTGGTCGCATAATGGCTATGGCAGCTCCTGCCCTCCCATTCACATACAAGGCAGGAAGGAGAGTAGAGGGCAGAGATAGCCGTGTCCTTTCCTTTAAGCAAAACGCAGCAAACATACAAACAAAGATGTCCCAGAAAAGCCCAGCAGATTTCTTGTTTCTGAGTCATGAGTCTGAACTGTAGCACATACCCCTAGCAGCGGGGCTGGGGGAAACAAATACCTAGACTATGACAGATCAGTCTCTCTCTCAAACACAATCAGGATCTGGTTAGCAAGGAAGGTGGGGTGGTGGGAAGAATGGATGTCAGGTAGGCACGCAGTAGTGTCTGCCACCGTCTCACTCCACAAAATGGATTGAATACCTACCCTTCCAACTCTCCAGAGTTGCATGAGACTCAAAGAGGACCATGTTTGTAAAAGTGCTTTGCAGAATGCCATGCAAACTACTAAGCAGGTGAAATGATGCCCATAACAGGAAAATTCCTGTTCTGTCCTACACTAAACTACATAGTAGCTGCACAAACATTCATTTACAATTCATATTGATAAAACAAATTTGCCTTCTACTTCTGACAGAGGACCTTTATAAAGCATTATGCATGGACTGGTGGTGTTTTCTTCTTCCGAAATGTATAGACTGTCGCCATAGTAATGATGGTAGTCATAACAGCAAGGCCATCAACACTGCCTTACAATTTAATGACAGGAAAGGAAGGAAAAATATCTCATCATTTTAGTTGTATGGGAGAATTTTCCTAAGAACATACTGTAGCTTGGCCAGGACATCTGCACTCTTAACGAAAACAATACAGAAAGCCAAAATATTGGTTTGACAGCTGACTTGAAAGAGTCATTCTGAGGCATGGTGCTTGTCCCTGGGTGTCATGTGGAGATGTGGGCAAAGTAGGAAAAACGCATATTTTGAATCACCCACATCGTGTCCTAGGACTCTGGTCACTGGCCTGCACACTCTGGAAGTAGAATGCCTCCTGGTCCCCCAGCTAGTGAGTTGACTACATCACACTTTAGATTCCCTCTCCTTTACTTTTGTCTTTTAAATCAAATGATCATGCAGTAAAAGTCTATTAAATATTTAGCTACAACTTTGTTAACAAATACTTGTTATGCTAGAGATGGTGTAGTAAATGTCAGTGAGAATGAGAGCTAGATTTATTTCCTTCATTTTACTAAAGGTTATGATTTCATGTAAATTTAGTCAGAAGAGCGTAATTCAGAGTCGTCATCTAAATACTAAATGCCTAATACTTGAGAAGGCATCTCTAAAAAATATGGACATTTCCCTCCATTGATAAATTTATGTTACGCCACCTATCAAAAATGACAGCGCCTCCTTAATTATTTAAGCCCATATTTAAAATTTTCTAATTGTCTCCAATGTGTCCCTTAGAGCTGGCTTATAATGTATACAGATATAAATATAGATATAAATATAGATATAGAATAGTATTCTGCATACATTGGGTTAGATAAAATGTACATAGAATGTATTACTAAAACTAATTTTACTGTTTCATTTTTTTGAAGTATGCTTACTAGAAAAACTTAAACAATGGATGTGACAACAATAATTTCTTTTGAGTAGCTCTGCTCCAGCTTCTGTATTTTCTGTAATTGAAAAATTAGACTGTAAAGATTTTATTAGATTAAAGTTGAACCTTCCCAGCAAGATGACATCAAAGGGTTACTTCATAAGGCAGGAGAAAGTATTATCTTGTATACTAGTGATTAAGAGTCTGGCCACTGGATGACTCTCTGATTTTTCCATGGTAAGATTATGTTTTTTTCTCCTTGTGACCAGAAAGTAATCTTCATGCTGTTACTTTGCCACCGTAAGAATGTCCAGTTTCTCAACAACAATTCTCCAAATGGTTTCAATAAAACTAATAATCCTTCCTTGAATAAATCATTTCATCAGAGATTACAAAAAGCTGACATCCATCTGTTTCATTCCTTATACGTAATTAATGGTCATTATTCTATAAAGTTTTCCTCTTCACCTCAGGGCCACTGGTGGCTATGAATGCTCATTGGAAAGGTAAGATAGATTTGCTATTTCCTTTAATAAACTGATTTTCAAAGTAATATCATTATAAACTTATGAGCTTGTTGAATATCTTTCAATCAACTTGAACCATTATTCTTTTTGATGCTTGAATTTTCATAGCTTGGACTATAGGAGCCCTTTCAATATGGTTCCAGTGTCCTTTTGACACAATCTCATCAATCCTGGAAAGATTTCTTACTTTCTGTCAGAGTAATATATCCCGGCCTCACCTTGTACCTTTCTGCTCAGATCTTAAATCAGTCATTGCTCCAAGAAGCTCTGACTCTTTGTATTAGGAAATGAACTTAGAAAGCAAGGTTTTATGCTTAGAGTCATGACTTTATTTTCTTGTAATTCTGAATTTCATAGTCAGAAACCTGGGGTAAAAAAAAAAAAAAGAAATGGAATTTCATTTTCCTATAAGCAACCTGAATTTCCATTGATGTCAGAAAACCGCAGCTTGCCAATCAAAATAAACTTAGTCCCTTCTGGATTCTTCTTAGCTTCAATTGGGTTAAAATTCAATCAAATTTAGGCCTGTCTCCTTCCTCTCAATCCTTTTCTTTCTGCAAAGATGGTGCAGACTTGGGGTTTCGGGTGGAAGGAATGTTTTGTTCTGTCCTAGTGCCCCAAAGTGGTGTCTTATTCACTTATGGGATGCCAGATTTTTGCAACACATAGGATGCTTTTTTCAGTGTCCACCGTCCCCACAACTAAAACGCTCAGGTTCTCTCTGTTTCTTGGTCACCATGTCTTTGTAGACCACTCTGTGTCCTCTGTCTCCCAAATGCTTGGAATTTTTAGGTCTAATGATGCATTCACAATGAATGCCAACACCTCCTGGGATATTAAAAAAAAAAAAATTAGGATGTTCTCTTCCTCAACTCTGGGGCTCTGAAAGATTCAAGGAATTGTCTTATTCCTCACCACACATTTCTACTTTAATGCTGTCTTCTCTATGAAGTGCTTTGTGTCCTACCCGAGGCAATAAATATGGCTAATATTGATGTAGAGTACAAAAGGCAACGTAAGGTATGAAAGTCTTGCGTTACTGTTTCCAAATTTTATTTCGCTGTACCTTCCTCGGGACGCATTTGCTGTTTTCTGTGTTCACTCCTGCTTTTTCCTACCTCCAACATTTTGCTCATGTATTCTTTGTGCAGAAGTGACCTAACCCACCCTCTAACAGTCTATGTATATTCAGATCCACCCATTCCCTAAGGCCTAAACAAACCTAAAAATATCCCTTTCTTCTTCTATTCTAATTATATTTCATCTCACCTTCTTTGTGGGATTTATTACTTTATTCGTTATTCATTCTGTAGACATACACTAAGAAGCTACTGCCTACCAATGTTTGTGTTCTTTTATCTGAACTAGATTGTAAATTCTTTGGCAGGAGAATCCGTTCATCACTGTATTTCCATATTCAGTAAACATGAAGGAAGGAAGGAAGGAAGGAAGGACTGAATGAGTAAGTGCATGAACTGCTGACCACCTGGATTGCAGGAACCTTCTCTCCTTCTCTCCTTCCTAGGGCTGGGGCCAAGATGCTTAGTTCCGGCTTCTTACACTTCTCTTTCAAACTTACTGTCATCTTTGCTTATGTTCTCTTTGCTTGTCTTTCTAATGGGAAGAGACCCATTTTTGATCTCAGATGAGGCTTATCCACTCATCTTCTAGAAACTACCTTTTAATCTTAATTGAGCAATAATCTCCCTGCTTCTGTCTTTGCCCATTCTATTGGCTCCTTCTATTCAGCTTATCAACAGGATCAGTGTTTCCAATCTTTAAAACTCCCTTCCCCTATTGCCTATGTGCTCTTACCTGCCTCTCCATCTTTACTTCCTATTACTTGTATCCCTAAAGCTCTGTTCCAGCTGTATTGAAATATCTGACCCTCTCTTGGTTCACTTCTTTTTCCTGCTTGTATATAATCCACTCATTCTTTGCTTCCAAGTCTCAGCTAGAGCGTTTCCTTTGGGAAGACTTCTGAGACTCCTACAGAAGAGCTGGTCATTCTTCCCTTCTATCATTTTATCTAGTATCGGATATAATTATCTCTTGGCAGATCTGCCTCCCCCAAGTAATTGTGGGGTCCTTGTGGGCAGGTTCAAGATCCTGTTAATAATATGTGTATCCCCACTGGCTGGCTATAGGAGGTCCTAAAAGCTTTAATTGAGTAGACGAATGAATGAACACATGAGACTGACCATCTCATTATCTATAGCTCCTGCACTATGCCCAGGAAAAAACCTATGATAGTCTGCGCCAATGGGTGTGTTCCTTCAGTAGCAGCCCTGGCGGGGACAGCATGACCTTGGCACGGCTGTGTCATGTATTGAGTAGGAAATCAACTACCTTTCCTGTTTATGTAGTGTGCTGGCCAAAGGAAAGATGGCTGTGTGTGGTGAAGGCAGCAAATGAAAAGACCTTCTGTGCAAGGAATGCTCTGCTTTTATATTTCATTTCAGAGGAGGTACCTCCTTGGAATGTAAACCCTAATTCAAGGAGGGTTAAAACAGATCTTACAAGGGCAGAGATGGGTACAGGGTTGTGAAAATCATTCTTTATTCCAGTGTCAGAACCTTTTGCTAAAACAAACAGGAAAAAGAAAACTTCTCATGATTACCCATCTTAGCTTTAAATTCTTTCTACAATTCTTTGAAAATAAGACCTAGGGAAAAAATACTTAAGATTATCTAGCAAAACCCATTCATTTTGCCCACCCAGATTCAGTTTTAAAGATGAAGAATCGAAGTACAGAGGAGTGAGAGGTAACCTGTCAAAGGACCCACAGCCAGTAATCGGAAAAACCAGGACCTGAGCTTGGTTTCCTGATATTTTACCCAATACCTTTCAACTTCATTATGCTAAGAATATGCATACACAGAAGAAGTACATGAAGAGAGAAAGGGATGATTGCACCCCTGGAATATATTATGGTACTGTAAAATAGTTTAATGGCTTGAATCTGTTTCCAGGTATTACTGCATTTGTCATTTCCTTACATTGATCTATGACCTAGTGTCACTCTTTCTTGGCACTGGAAGTATTTTAGTTGAAAAAAGAACTGTTTCATGTCTTGGTCCTTTAGCTACAAAATGCATGGTTGCACTTTGGGAAGGATCATGCAGATCAGTGACAGAACTAATGAGAGTCACAATGTTTAGTAATGAATCTGCCAAATTGCCATCATGTAGCTGTTAAGAACTGTGACGAGTTTGAAATTTTATCATACTTGTGGTCTCACACGTTAACTCAATGGTTGGTGACAGAAGACATGAAACTCATGGGTCAGGGATCAAAGTGACGAAGTTTTAGAATATGGGTGAGGTTCGGTGGTGTGAGATCTGGAGCCGAAGACCAAGAAAGAATTCTTAAGTTGCAGAGATGCTTCTAGTGCAAAAACAGTGATTTTATTAAAGCACAGGAACAGGACCCATGGGCAGAAAGAACGGCTTTGAGTTTGTGAGCTGTGGCTGATTATATACTTGGGAGCTGGGGAGGTGAGGGCAAAGGGGTGTCCTGAAGGACTGTCAAGTGCTAAAGAAGACTCTCGGGATAATGGAGACCTGGTTCTTGTTGAGCCAAGGCTGTTTTTCCCTCTAAGGAGGCACTAACATGAAGACAATTGGGAGTTTCCTGGAGGAAAGTTACATTACTCCTATCACACATCCTTATCAATGGGCTTCAGGTTTAGAAGAAATACATTTATATATATATATATATATCAGCCTCCCTCAACTTTATGGAGGGGACAGTGATGTTAGGGTTTCAGGAAACTGAGTATGGGTCTCTGGAAGTTAGGCTATTGATAAGAAAGCTTCTTCCTTATAAATCACTAGGACATTTGTAAACTGAGGGAGACTCCTGTCCTGCAGGACTGGGATCTCTATCAGTTAACCATTTGTTTTTCTTTTAGGGAAGCCAGGAGTGCCTGAGGAATGTCACATATATCACAGGGTGGAGAGTGGGGGGTGTAAGGTGCCAGCTTCTGCTTTGTCCTCAGCTAGCCTTCTGCTCCCTTATCAAAAGGACTTGATCACCCATGAGAATAGCAGTGGCCAGAGTATCAGCATGGGCACTGGTTTCCTCAACCCCAGTTCCCATAGGGGGAAGGCCACAGAGAAGACCAGGGGACCTCTGCCCTCACAGTGGAGTGGGTTGGTGCGATAGAGGAGGAACCTGAAGCCTAAAGAGTTTAATCTTTTTTAAAAGCCAGCAGGGCTGCCTGCTCTTTCTCTAGAGAGAAATGCTCTCTCTATCTTCTAAGGCTGCCTGCTATACAAACATACACAGATATCCTTCAAAAGATAATCTGAAGGGGCACCTGGGTGGCTCAGTGGGTTAAAGCCTCTGCCTTCGGCTCAGGTCATGGTCCCAGGGTCCTTGGATCGAGCCCCACATCTGGCTGTCTGCTCTGCAGGGAGCCTGCTTCCTCTTCTCTCTCTCTGCCTGCCTCTCTGCCTAATTGTGATCTCTGTCTGTCAAATAAATAAAATCTTTAAAAAAAAAAAAGATAATCTGAAGCAAAGACAGTACTCTGCTCATAAGACATTCTGGAACAAAAAGAACCCACAGAATAGTCTCCCACTAACTCCCCTTCAACTCTATACTGCCTTGGCTTCTGGTGAATTTTCCTGTAAGTGTGCCTCTCCATCAACTACTCTGATCTGAGCTACACAGGCTGGGATCAAGTTTGTCAAGTAGTTGTATAAAGCATTTCCTTAAGGCTACTATCATCAGGACTTCAAGCGCTGGAATGAAGACATCCTGTTGCACTAAAGAGTTGTACCCCCAAGGTCTCAGACCCCCCTGGATTTACAAATCCTATAAACCACCCCTGTCTGCTGGAGAAAGTCAGGTGGTTTCTCATTAAATTTTTTGGCCTGAGGCATTCGTCCAGGTACAGCAAAATGTATTAGTGATTGGATAGATTCCATCTTGGTCTGTAAGGAAGAAAGAAGACTAAGACAATTCTGTCATTCACGCCAACTCTGGCCTACAAATTCAGACTGACCCAAATGCCTTCCAGTGCTAAGGTGGTATCATTGATCAGTTCGGCTAAAGTCGGGGGAACATTTTTGTATTGTTTTTTATAATTCAAAGATCTCCATTGTAGGGCAAACTGTTCTGAGGGTGCCCATAAATAGCAAGTCAGTTCTCCCTCTGAGAATGTTCCCTGAGAAACTCAAAGTAGCCTTATTTTGGAGAGACCTTGACAGTTGTCTAAGGACTACACAATCTAGACATAGTGTTTCTTTAAACACTTTCAGTTCTCTCTTGACCATCTCTGAAGTACAAAACATTGTGCTATAGGAAGGAAGGGAGGTTTTTGCCTGGCTTCCACAAAGAAGCCCAGTCCTGGGGAAGTAACCATTCTTTACACTCGCTGGGGCCCATCAAGTGGATCTGACTTCAGTCAGAGGCGCAGGTTGACAGGGTGTTCTGTGTGGCTTCCTGGCCAGTTCAAGTTCCAAGTATACTTACAGTAATTGAGTATAATCCTTGCTTTTAGAGGAACTGCCTGAGGGTGTCCAACCTGGCCTTTTGGTCCATGGTACCACCTATGTGGCATTTGTCCAACTCCTCAAACTATTGAGTCTTGGCTATGGCAGTGGGAGTGATAAAAGTGATATGAAAGTATGGGAAGGTATTTTACATAGGAAGTGCAGAAGCTGGGGCCATACTCTGTACCTTCTGAGATTTCTTAGTGAGGTGAAAGGAACTGTACCTAAAGCAAGGTCAGAACCATCTGGTGGGGAATGGTGGACCCAGAAGCTAGCTAAATTTAAAATGCTTACAACAGTCAGGGTGATCTGCACTAGGGCATTTTCTTCCTAAGAAGGCTCCAGGGTGGTTCTGAAAGACAAAGATCACTAATGTTCCTCCTTCTCCTTTATCTACCAAGGTCTAATGTGTTCCTTTCCCTGGGGCGAGGGTTGTGGTTATCCTTCCAATGCCAAAAAATCAGTATGCCTCATTCCAGTAGAAACAATTCCAGAAAGTTACTTTATTTCAAGTCATTCTTTGCTCACTGTTAGAACTTTCATCTAGAGGGTTTCGATGCAAGAAGTTAAAGAGTTACAAAACTATGTAGATGCTTTATATCCATCCCTTTGGCTTGCATGGGCTACTTGGCAAGCCATGTACTCAACCAAATGGCTATTATCCTTATGATCTAGAACCATATCAAATCCACAGGAAAGTCATATGTTGGCACCAGAAGTAAGTTTAAATTTGTCGGGCCCCTTTTGTTGGGTTACCACCAAGAGGGTGTACCAACCAGGTTGACCTGAGGTAGCCATTAAGAGAAAGAAAGAAAGTCTGGTTGTCAATGTCTAAGAATAGTCTGGAGTGGAATCCAAGTTTTCAAAATAGATCTACGTAACACTCTGCCCCTTTCTTCCTAATTATTACCCAGGAAATGTCTGAGAAAAGATGATTCCTTTCTGGGGACATCTACATTTAGTGAACAAATTCCTTTGCTAAAGTATATGGACCAGGAGATGAGACAGGTAGTCATTAATGTTTTGGGGTTGTTTTTTGAGAAGGCCATTTCAACACTCCACTATACAGGATGTTTGTGGGTGGTAGAGAGAATGAAAGGCCCATCAAATACCTTGACAACTAGTCCATGTTCAGTGTTTTTTGCAATAAAAGTCATGTATTTTCAGACTCTGAAAAACTGAAAACATGGGACACCTAGATGGCTCAGTTGGTTAAACAGCTGCCTTCAGCTCAGGTTATGATCCCAGGGTCCTGGGACTGAGTTCTGCATCAGGCTCCTTGCTCTGTGGGGAGTCTGCTTCTCCCTCTGCCTAGTGCTCCCCCCTGCTTATTCTCACACTCTCTCTGAAAAATAAATAAAATATTTAAAATAAACAAACAGCAGAAAACCTGACACAGATTCATTTGAAGGGGCACAATAGTGGGACCAGAGTTGGCTGATGGGACTGAATAGTAACACAGGAATCTATAAAAGTGTCAGTGGGGGAGAGGAATCACCAAGAGCCTCAAGACAGAATAAAAGGTACAATGTAGTCAGTCTGCAAGGAACAGATAGAGTCCATGTGTGTATGGTGTGGTCTCCTTCACCTTGACAAACAGGTCAACCCTTGACAAAAGTCACCACTCTAACATGTAGTAGTAGCCTTGGCTTCAGAAAAGGTGTTCTTTTTGTTCAGTCTATGATGTGGATGTATTGCCATAGCTAGTAGGAACATGGATCTCAACAGAAATAGTAGCAGTTTGAGTGGCACAGATTCCACCAGCAGCTTGATTCTAGTTAGTCTCATTAAAGAAGAAGCCCTCACTGTGAGTTTCTACGTGAATGACCCAGATGGTTGACCAATAGCTAAGCTAGACCTTCAGGGTACCCTAATACTAAACCTACAAACCTAAGAGTGAACAAAAATAAAACGGGTTCATCAAAGGGAATAGCGGTCAAAAGTGTAAGAACAGCCTTGAGTCTTGTCCACTGAGGATAGTGACTATGCCCACTCCTGGCTCTGCATCGATGGCATTGAGATTCAAGTATCATAGCAGCACAGGGAACACCGTTTGGGTTTTAGCTTACTGGGCCATCAGTGAACCAGGCCCAGTCATTTAGGGGAGCCTCTGAGCATTGAAGATTCCATTGACCTAGTGGCTTTGCTTTAGGCAGGATAATGGGCAATAAAATTTCCCCCAGGAAGACAGTGCCATTTCTTCATGTGAAGCCAAATCCTGCCTGGGCCAGACTGGTTGCATTCTTGAATATTTCCCTTTGACAAGTGAGTGCTTGTTGTGCCCTTCATACTTTGTTAGGTGTTGAGTCTGAGTAAGCCCACCCCAGCATGGGATTATCAGTCTGGAGAGTTATAAGGCCTTTATAGGTCAGGTGTTCAGTGTCAACAAGATCCCAGTGGCAAGCTAATAGCTTCTTTTCAAATGGGATATAGCCAGTAGCCTTGTCAGAGAAATGAGTCCAGAATCACAGGGGTGTTTCTGGGTAGATGCTTCTAGTAGGCAAAATCATCAGTCACAGAGACTTACAGCTCCAAGGGGCCATTAAGGTCAGTTGGCCCCACATGGGCTCAAGAGAGGGTTGGATAGTAATTTATGTGTTTCACTTATACCATTTTACTTGCAGCTCTTCCTAATTAGGAAAATTCCTTCTGGCACTTAAACTGGAGAATATAAGCCTATAATGTCAGCTCTTCTTGTAGTCTCAGATGTGGAAGCTGCAACAGCAGTACATTGAATTGGTCCCAAGGGCACCACCGTAAAATCACATTACCTTCCCTACCCGCTGTAGGCCCCACCAATCCTTATTAGTAAAATCCTGATGCCCCCACCCCTCTGGGATTGGTAGGATGGTAGATTGTGTTCCTTTATCCAACAGAACTGTAAAAGTTTGAGTCCTTCTCCTCCCTAAAACTCCCCAGCATACTCAAATGGTTGTATGTAACCACTGGAAACAAAGTGACCTTGGCCACACCCCTAATCACACTTTCTCTTAAAGTAGCTCAGACTAGAGGGAAAAGGAGAGCTCAGAAGCATGGAGGGAGACAATGACTCTGCGCCAGTAAATATACCTTTTCCATTTACTCTCAGGTTAGAGTATTGTGGTAGTGGTTCATGGATCACTCAAATGAACTTCTGATGTTTGGGGCCTAAAGCTCTAGATCAGAAGATGAGATCCACATCTGACACCATCAATTTCAACTTTGGATACCTCTTGACTCAGAAGTGACAATCAGATTGGTTTTTTTTGTTTTTGTTTTTGTTTTTGTTTTTTTTTAAAGATTTTATTTATTTGACAGACAGAGATCACAAGTAAGCAGAGAGGCAGGCAGATAGAGAGTGAGAGAAGGAAGCAGGCTCCCTGCTGAGCAGAGAGCCCGATGTGGGACTCGATCCCAGGACCCTGAGATCATGACCTGAGCTGAAGGCAGCAGCTTAACCCACTGAGCCACCCAGGCGCCCCTCAGATTGTTTTTTGACATGGGGTGTGAAATGCCCACTCTTGGCCTGAGTGGAACTTGATTCTTTGAGTGGAGCTTTTTTTTTTTTTTTTTTTTAAGGAGTCCACCTTAATCTGGGGCATTTGCAGCTTCCTTGTCATAATGACATCTCTTAAGTGTCCACCTGATTTGATGTAAGGTCTAGGAGAGTTTTCTAAGGCTAATCATAAGAATTGATCTAGATTCGTTTGGGTAAGTTTCTCATCCTGTAATGAGTTACCTTCATCAGTGTTGTAAAACTCAGTCCAGGGCAGTAAGAGCCAATATAGGTAGTTGTCAATAACTCATCTATGATTTCTTATGGGATTTCTCTAGCCTGTGGCACTGTATTTGTGTGAGGTAGCTGAGTTTAGAGGGACAAAAATGGGTTGGACTAATTCAGTAGCTATTTGACATCCAGGTCCTTTCTCATCTAACAAAGAGGATGAATGGGGTGGTCGAGTGAGAAGCTGTGTTAAGGTAAGGTCTGGACTCACCAGGTCAGATACCAGGTATTTACTACGTATTTGCTCTGTTCAGTCATTGTGAGGAAAGATTTGTGATGGGAGAACTAAGCAAAGAAAGCAAAAAGAGTGGATGTAAAGGGGCAGAATTTGGAATCAAAGGTCAAAAACCCAAAGGGAAGTTGGTATGTGTGAGTACAGATAGGGAAAAAGCCAGAAGTATCAAGAAATACTGTCTTTATGGCCCAGTGGGTGTCAAACTATCTTTGAGGAACAGGTTCAAGATCATTGCCTCTCCTTTGGTCTTCTGAAATAGACTCAGCTAGTTTCCCTGACTCCAAGGCTCTTCCTCTGCCAATTCCTTCCCCATGTAGCTGCCAGAATTCCATTTATGAAATACAAATCTGATTATGTCAATACACTGCTTGAAAACCCTTCTTTGGCTCCCTCTGCAAAAGGAAAGTCTAAACTCTCCTGCATGACATTTAACATCCTTCACAAGCAGGACACAGTCTGCTTTGCAACCTCATCCCTGTGTCTCTGCAACATGTACCCAATGATCTAGCCACACAGAATTATATGTTTTTCCCCAAATACACCATCCTCTTTCATGCCAGTTTGCCTTAATTTTCTTACCTTGAATGACCTTGTCTTTGCCTGGAAAACTACTAGGTTCGAGCTCAGCAGTCTTCCCCTCTATACAGCTCTCTAATTAGCAGGCTATGTTCCCATGGTATCATATGCACATTGATTATGATGCCCTTCTATTACAGTGTCTATGCCTTTGCTGTCCACCAGACTGTGACCTTCTTCAGGCAACTTGTCTTATTGATTATGGTAGCCCCACTGCCTGCTACAGTCCTTAGCATATAGTAGGCACTTATTCAGTATTTGTTGAATGCATTAATATCATTATCATGCACCAAATTGTTTCCTTAAAGCAATAAATATTTCATTTTATCATGTTAAAAATTAGATGAGGGCCCAAGACTCTGGATTATTGTGAATAATAGCACCAATTCATCAAGTATAATATTAATGACTTTATATTAGATAGCCATTTTTCATTTCCAAAGCAATCAGCAGTAACTGCTATAATTAAGCACTCTAATCTTTAAGGTTATTAAGTGTGAAATTAAGCTGAAGTCATCCAAGGGACAGCAGGTGAACATTGTTTTAGGAAATGAATATTTGTGTATGGTTTTTTTAAAGAGACACATAGGTCGTAGTATATTAACTGCATTTTTTTTCTATAATACTCTTACTATGTTCCCAAATACAGCACATCTCTCCTGAACCTCCCACACACATATACATGCCAACCTTTCTCTTCAAAATGAATATCCAAAGGAAATAGATATTTTTGTGTCGAGACACCCATAATACAAAAGATACTTATATGAGCACTATTTGAAATGTTTTCTGAAACCCTTCACAAAAATCTTCTTATGAACTTGGTACCATATTGAATCTCTAGAGGGTGCTCTTCAGTCTGAAGGGCAACTGACATGGCCACACTCAAGAAAAGGATAGTAAACAGAAAATCTTGTCACTTTGGAGAAGTATCTTGGTTTCTCAGTATCTTGGGCATCAGGTGGCCATTTTGTGTTATGGAAGTGGAATGAAGAACATTTTGGCATCCCATAACACCCCTTCTGGTGGTAACACATTGACCTTCAAGGTACCCTAATACTAAACCACAAGTATATGTAGGAAGCAGACCAAAAGTGCTCATCTCTTACATTGATAAATATGATGCAGTAGTGCCCATTCTTCCACTAGTGAAGCTTTATTACACTTACATATTTAGACAGGAAATGATCCTTTAGTATATATGGAAGACATTACCAGTCAGTCATGACATTTTCCCATTGAGCATGGGAAAGCCAGATATTAACAAGCAACCAGAATTGGCTTTTGAGAAAGTATAAAGTATTCACTTTTTATTTTTATTCTGGTGTGTATGAATACATTTTCAAATATGAAAATAAATCCTGGGGCACCTGGGTGGCTCAGTAGGCTAATCCTATGCCTTTGACTCAGGTCATGATCTCAGGGTCTTGGGATGGAGCTCTGCACTGGGCTCTCTGCTCAATAGGGAACATGCTCTCCACTCTGCATCTCCCTGCCTGCATCTCTGCCTACTTGTGATCTCTGTCTGTCAAATAAATAAATAAATACTCTTTAAAAAAAAAAGAAAGAAATCCTAATTGCTGTGAAGGAAATTCAATAAATACTAATTGAATATTGGAATGTATTTTGAACATGGACTCATTCAATGTCCATTTCAACCCTCTTTTAGCTTGTTGTCTTCCATTAAATAGTCTGGAAAGCTAAAAGTTATAATTCCATACTACCTTGCAATTAGAATGTAGCCATGTGACCTAGGTGCCCTGGAGTTGCAACCTAGGTGTCCTAGGTTGGCCCTGGAGGAGACTTGAATATTAAAATGAGAAACTTGAGGCTGTGGCCTCCAAAAGACAACAGGTTTTTGTTTTTGTTTTTGTTTTTGTTTTTTAAGATTTACTTATTTTAATGGGGGGGGAGCAGAGGGAGAGGAAGAGAGAGAGAGTCTTCAGATCTCCAGTGGACTCCCTGCTGAGTGAGGAGCCGAACCTGGAGTTCAACCCATGACCCTGAGATCATGACTAAGCCAAAATTAAGATTCAGACAGTCAACTGACTGAACCAACCAGGTGCCCCTAAAATAAAATTGTTCTGATGTGCACAGTTGAGTTAGAAGCTGATTCTTCTGGATTTGCTGTGGTGGAAGTTGTGATGTTCGTATGTAAGCATGCTCAGTGCTAAGTTTGGGGCTGCAGTTGCATTAGTTTATTTGATAGTCTATGACATGAACTGGGCATTTTTTGTACCCTCATCGTTTCTGGTTAAGTAACAGCCAAGCCTGCATCTCTAGCCCTCCCAGAGATTTGTGAACTACTGAAAATCCCTTCTATTTCAACAAATCAGAGTGTTCTCTGTTTATAACCAAGAATTCTGCATGTGTTTTTGTGAACCAATCACATACATATTCTCTCCCTGTTCTTTGGTCTATTGTAGAAACAGAGATACAGAGTAAATACAAAAAGAAAAAAAAAAACCAAAAAACCATGTCCTTGAAATTTTCTAATTAAAATCGAAAAAACGTAGGGAGATATGGGAAATAATGGAGTCAAAGTTTGAAGCTATGGCCCTGCCCTGGTCTCCTATCCCAAATACTCATCAAACTATTTGTAACTGAGAACAAGAGGGAGAAACAAATGAGCAACTTGCTTCACTGTCAGTATCACTGGCTGGGTCTCTTCTGAAAATAGAGAGGAGCTCTGAGCTTTATTTTTTATCCATTAAGTGTCAAAGGATCTAATATTAATATTCATGAGCATGTATAATAGAACAATAGAGTCATTTCATGCAAAAGGAAATTAGATTCTGCATGATAACTATGTAATATACACACTTGGTAACTGTAATACAACATCATGTCCTCAATTCTGACTCAGACAGGAAGCAGTTAATGGGGAGACGTACAGCTCTTCTCTGATTAAGAATTAGCTCAAGGACAACATACATGGGAAGATAAATAATATATGTAATGCCTGTGTTGAATTGTTCATAGCACTTTACATAAAGACTCACCTTATTCCTTTCCTATTTCATGGAATTCATTTATTTTAATTAATGTATACCCTAGGCATTCCAGGCTATATAACTGGAACATAGGGTGCTAAACTGATCTGGAGAAGACTATAAATAGTAGCTGCAAAATTTATGTGTAGAATTCTAAATGCCATAGAAATATGAAAAATATGAGATCTGGCTTTGATGAACTATCTGACCACACTCAAGTATGGAGTGTAATAACCTTCATATAAAAACTCTATTAAATTCCCTTAAAAGGATTATATGTTCTCAAATTTTAACAAATCTGCACGTCCATCTGTCTGTCTCTACATAGAAAGCACAGTGTGCTGCAAAGAACATGGGCTTTGAAATCAAATAGAACCATGTTTGCATTCCACTGCTGCCGTATACTAGCTCTGTGCCTGTGATCATGTTACTTAATTTCCCTGCACATCATTGCATAACGGAAGAAGTAATACCCACTTTACAGAGTTTAGATGTTAATAATATTTCTTTTCCCTTTTTTCCTAAATGCTACCTCCACCTCTGGCCCCTCAGACTTTCTAGAAAACACTCATTTCATTAATCTATTAACCAATTTTAAAAAGTAAACATTTATATGCATGCATATGTTTATTTATATGTATAGATACATGACACCCTAAAAATAAACTCATAAAATACTTAAATATACATTTGTAACTAGGAAACATCTACTAAGAACATTCGTAACTAGGAAACATCTACTAAGAACATTAATGATTTTGCTCCTGCTTGTCATCTGACTTTACAGAGTACTGACTTTATTAAGTTAAGTAAGAACCTGAAATTTTTTACTCAGAGACCATATTGAATTACTCTAGACTCTGTTTAGGAAATGTAAAACCGTAAGAATTAAGTGCTATTTTGAAACTCAAAAACCTTATCTGTGATTAACAGACAAATTAGAATATAATCTTGTAAAGAGAGCTCAGCTCAAATAAATAGACTTTTTCATTAATAATGGAATTTTAAATAATCCTGATTAATAAATACTTTTATATATGTCTGATTATCAGTTTAACAACATGACACATTTGGACGTATATGACATATGTAATGCTTTTATTGAACTGTTTCTAGCATTCTATTTTAACAATTAGACATTCTCTTTCCTTAGAGAAAAAGTGTATTAGAGAAAAATAAAAGAATATACATGGGTGTTGTAATTTAGATTAGTCCCAGTCATTAGGGGACAGAGCCAGATGGAGTAGTAGATAGAAAGACGGGGGTCGATGTGAACATACACGGTTTTCAGTTTTATCATTTTTACTTAATCCTTTTCTTCTTTTTAGATTCCCTTTCTCTGCTGGTGACCTCCATCTTGTCATTTGTTCTTTGTGCATCCTAATGGCAAGTATTTTAAAGTCTCTCTCATAACTATAATATCTGGATGTCCTGTGGATCGGTTTCTATCATCACTTTTTTTTCCTATTGATTTTGACTGTTTGATATTGTCAACTGGTATGGCTGGCGTGTTTTTTTTTATTATCATCATTGTTACGTGGTGGACAACATCTGTGAAAGTTGTAGAGAGAATTTCAGGCTCTGAATGATTTTGTGTTCGTGCAGAGAGCATTTACTTTAGATTACGGCAGGCGGGCGGAGCAAGAGGGCAGCTTAATCCAGGCTGATGGGAAACTGATAGCAAGCCCTGTTTCAATCTTTGTAAGGACCATAGATTTGCGATTGGCGTTCAGCCTTACTTCTAGCCATGTAGCCTCTCAGGAATCTCAGCTGATAGCCCGGGATTGTCTCCTCCTTTGTGGACCCTGAACTCTACTTTCTGTCTCCCCACTTTTGTGAAACTCTAAAAGCTCTGTTCAAGGGCTCGTCTCAACTCCTCTCTCCGTCTCTGCCACCCTGCCTTCCCTGCTTCTCAGGTATCTACCTTAAATCGGTGAATACCTTAGAGAGCAAGGTTGCACCAAATGCTGGGCTCCTTATCCTACACATTCCTTCTCTCCAGGATCTTGGACTCTCAAGTCTGGCTACGTAGCTAGTTCTCTGATGCCTTCAAAGAACTCACATCCATTTTTTCCAGATTTTCTAGTTGTTTTCAGTGGGAAAGTTGGTCTGAAGCAAGCTAATCCATCCTAACTGGAAGGTTCCTATGCTTCTGTGTGTATTTATGGAAATATAGGCAACTCTTGCTAATACAGAGTTTGATGAACCGATTTTCAAATTAATTGTGGTTTAAAAATAGTGAAAAAGTAGGGATGCCTGGGTGGCTCAGTGGGTTAAAGCCTATGCCTTTGGCTCAGGTCATGATCCCAGGGTCCTGGGATGGAGCCCCGCATCGGGCTCTCTGCTCAGCAGGGAGCCTGCTTCCTCCTCTCTCTGTCTCTGCCTGCCTCTCTGCCTACTTGTGATCTCTGTCCGTCAAATAAATAAATAAAATATTTTTTAAAAAATGAAAAGTACATTTAAAATATAATAATAATAAAAACATAAAAATAATAATTCAAGTGTTTTCATAGTAGAAGAGGTTGTTGGTGCCATTTAGAAAACAGCATAACCTACATAATATTGTTGTAACACGGGATCATTCTCTACCTTCAAAAAAAATATCTAAATATTCTTTCTCCTGTAAACAGCCTCTTCTGAATCCTAAGCAATAGCCAGGAAAATAGTGAAGGCAAGAGGGAGCTAAAGAAGGAGTTTCCAATCCCAGAGCTAGAACTAAGATGCTGAATGAATTAGGGGAAGAGAGAAAGGGACGAAAGGACACATGAAACTAGAGTTACATCTCTGTCCTACTTGTTTCCTCCTGTTTTGATATGTTCCAAAAAAAAAAAAAAAAAAAAAAAAAAGGCCAAAAACTCAGCTAGGAAATACCAATAACAGATATTTAAGTAGAGTAACTGTTGGCAATTGTTTTTGTCAAGAAACTTCTTTGGTGTTTTCCATTCTTAAATACTTCTTCTTGATTTGTTTCACATATTTGGATTCAGATTTAGAAGTATGTGTATCCCTAAATATGATTACATTGCTGACTTTAGGATTACATTAAATCTATTTTAGAACACATTTGTAAGTTTTTCCTTTTTCATATATGCATGCAGGATTTAAGCAACTTATTTAAGCCAAAGAAGGGAGTTGACTCTTTTTTAAAAGAAGGCATATGACAAAATGTAACTAAAAATATATGTATCAGAAGCTACGTTTCATGTTTCACAGTCTTGAATGAGTCATTAGATCAGTGTCCTAATCAGGAATACAAAAATAATATACAGAGAGAGCACATGAGTCTAACAGGACAGACACACTGCACAGCTCCAGGAGGCACCAAGCATGGGCTGTGTGTGTGACGTTTTCTTAAGTATTATAGGGCAGAAGCCCTGTGTCTAAGGTTAACATCTAGTTGGTTGGTTCTCAGTCCTGTCTGTTAGAATCCTCTAGTAAGCCTGTCAAAAAAATTGACTCCAGACCTAATAATTGGAATCTGAGAGATTGGGACCAAATATCTGTATTTTTAAAAGCTACCCTGGTGTTTTTGCAGCAGAGCCAAGTTTGGAAACTTCTGGTCGAATTCATTCCCATCTTCGTTTCTAAAATGCTGTTACAGATTTAAACTTTGTTGTTCTCAGACATCACCTTCAATTAATGGCCTTTTTCATTTTATCTCAATAATCCATTTTAATTCTTGACGAGTTTTATCACAAAAAATTTTTATTGCTTATCCAGTAACATTCAGCTGGAAATCAAAGTTTTTTTAAAGTCTTTTAATAAAACGATGAAGGAAGACAGATCATACCTCTATAATTTCTTATTTTTAAGTATAAAATATTTTAAGTATGTGCAACATTACATGTGTATAAAATTTCCATCCACTATTGTATATTTATCTATTCTTTTATTTCTGGCCATGTTTTTCTTTTTTTTATAGTTTGTGGGCAGGTTTTTAGTTATGTAAGAATCTAGAAATATAATATCTTCATACTGAATTGACCTTTCTAAAGAATAAATTTTGTCTTTTTTGAGTAATACTTCCTATCTTAAATCTGCACTTGTTATTATTAGTATAGCGGCTTCAACTTTTTTTTAGCTAGTATTTTCATGGTATATCCTCTGCCATTCTTTTAGTTTCAGATTTTTGGATTAATATTTTTATAAAGTCTGAGAATCCTAGATGTTTCAATGGAAATATGTAGACCACTTACACTTAATGGAACTATGATATATTCAATTTAAATCCATTACCTTACTATTCTTGGGTATTACGATTTTTTTGTTCTTTCTTATTTTCTTTTGGGTTAATCAATTGTTTTTTATCATTCTGTTTTTTTTTTCTTAGTTTACTGACTGTACATTTTTGTTACTACTTTATTGTACTGTAGATACGATGAAAGGCGCTTTGACTTATTAGTGTCTGTCCTCAGTAATCTTCTAACATCTCACAGACAGTAAAAGAACCTATTAATACTTTAAATCCATTTACCAAACTTTTACCTTTTCACTATTATTGCTATGTATTTTCACGTTATATAATTTTAATGTCACAGACATTGCTGTCAGTGGTTTAAACATCTATATTCATTTAGATCAATATTCTTATCTTTCTGGAGTTCTTCATTCTTTCAGGCAGTACCGTGTGTCCATGCAGGCTTATTTTCCTGTTGCTTAAAGAAACCTTTTGGTTATTTCTATGCAGGCCTGTTGGCAATGAAGACTTTCAGTTTATATTTATTTGAGAAGTCTGTACATTTCATTCTAAAATTCCTTTTGAAAGAAATGTTTTTAAGAGATTTAAAAAATAATCCTCAGGGCAAATCTTTTTACTGATTACTGGATTCTTTTTTTTCTTTCAGGTTGAGTGAGGTGTCATTGACATAGAGAACTGTATACATTTAAGGCATATAGCATAATGACAACTTGCACTGTGAAATAATTATCCACTAAGTGACATCCATTACCTCATACAAATATTTTAAAAATGTTTTTTTTCCTTGTGATAAGAAGTTTTAGGACTTACTCTTTTAGAAAATTTCAAATAGGAGTGCCTGGGTGGCTCAGTTGGTTAAGTGTCTGCCTTCAGCTCAAGTCATGATCCCAGAGTCCTGGGATCAAGTCCCACATCAGGCTCCCTGCTCAGCGGGGAGTCTGCTTCTCCTTCTCCCTCTGCCCCTCCGCCTGCTTGGGGTTTCTCTCTTTCTCACTCTCTCTCTTTCTCAAATAAAATGTTTAAAAAAAAAAAGAAATTTTCAAATATATCCTATGACGATTTTAACTATAGTTATCATGATGTACAATATATCCCTGATACTTACTTGTCTCATAATTGCAATTCATTCCTTTTGACCACTTTATCCAATTCCTCCCCTACCCTCTCTCCTTTTCTTCTGAAAAGCAAAAATATGATCTCTCTTGTTTTTAGATTTCACATATTAGTGAGAGTCTTACAATATTTGTCTTTCTCTGGTTTATTTCACTTAGCATAATATCATCAAGGTCCTTCCATGTTGTTTAGTATGGCAGGATTTCCTTCCTTTTTTGCTGCTAAATTATATATATATATATATATATATATATATATATATATATATATGTATGTGTGTATATATATATATATATGAAATTTTATTTCTTATTCCATAATTTCCATAATTTCTTCATCCATTTATTTGTCAGTGGTTGTTTCTGTGTCTTGGCTATTGTAAATAATATTGTTTGTCTTAGGTCACACTTTTTTTCATCTAACCGCTTTTCAAAATTTTCTTTGTCTTTGATTTTCAGCAGTTTCACTCCATTGTGACTAAATATGGTTTTTCTTGACCTTACGTTGCTTAGATCTGTGGCCTGATATGTATTTTCTATTTGTTTTTCTGTGTATGCTTCAGTTTGGGTCTTTTTAAACTGATCCATTTTCTATGTTACTGTGTTCTGTCTAAACGTCAAAACCCAGTCTTTGCTTTCCTTATTTCAGTGATAGTATTTTTCAGTTTTAGAATTTCCATTTGATTTTTCATACTTTCTCTGGTGAAAGCTTAATTTTCTTTTCCATTTCCTTCAAGATATTTACAATTGCTTTAAAAATCTTTGTACAATAATCCTCTCATGCCTGGAAATTTTCTTTGAGTGATAATCAAGTCTTTTGGTAAAGTTATATAGGTTGTAGATAGCTTTCTGCCTCTATAGAGAAGATTCACTTTTCTTCTGGAGAGAAATTAGAATAAAATGATTATCTCAATCCAATAAAATATGGAGATGACCTGAATTTTAGGCTTGTCAATTTCCAATTTGCTTTTATTACTAGATGAGAGGCTTACTGGGTTCTCAATTGTCAACTGAAAGCCTGGGTTTAATCAGCCATATCTTCCATGGTAGATCCCTGACTGAAATTCTGGTCCCTCTAGCCTATCAGACTGTGAAATCTATGCCATAGCAGGTTTCTGCTTGGTTTCTTTCCAATTTTGCCCTCACACAGTTTCGTATTTGGCAAATGCTCAAGAGCAAAACTCACCTGGTGACTGGATTGACTTCTACGGTCCCTTGATAGATGTAGATCCCTTCCCGCAGCCTTAGTTCCTTTAGTAGTCCACATGCCATTTTTCTTCTCCCTAGCCTACCACAGTCTTTTCATTCCTTTCAATAACCTCCATACTCCTATACTGAATTCAGAGCCTCTCTATTACTCCTTTCCTACTCAATGTTCCCCAGTTCCTACTGCCTAGTTAACTAGCATCCCAGTGCCCACAGACCAACCCATTTTCTCTCATTAACCCCTAGATGAATTTGCTCTTCCAATTCTTTACACATATCCCCATTTCCTTCAATCTTTCCAAGTCTCTTTGGCCATTTCTTTAAATCCCAGTCTTTCTCGGCAGATAATGAAGGGGTTGTTTAGCATCAGTACCCCATAAAGTCCTACGAAGTAGCTAGCACTGTCTGATACGTAGTAGTTTCTCAACAAATATCTGTTCTTTGCACAAGTCAATGAATGGCAGACAGTGAAAGTTTCTAGGCCTGGGGAACACTTTAATTCCAATATTTCTCAATGATGAGCAGAAATCAATCAAAAAGAATGTTATGGAAGACAGTGGAGAGGGGAAAAAATTTCTGCCTTTGCCTTTTCTTGAGTGTTAAGCTCTTGGAATGGTAATTATTTTCACTTTATTATATCCCATAATATATCTTGATACAAGAATGAATATAAAATTGTGTTTGAATGTTTGCCTGTTCCTTGTGTCTTGATTAAACATTTGAAAATTTGTATAAATAGGTAAATCAGGGACTTAACTTCTTTTGAATAATTTTTTTTTTCTTTTACTGATCATATCTGCAGGTGTTCAGTGTTCCAAGTAAACATATCAAATAGTGCAAGAACATTATATTTGCATAACTGAAACTCATGCTTTTTGATTTGCATATGACTATCAGCCTTCCACAGAATTCCCAGCCAGTCAGGTATGCCTGCAACAAAGAAAAACTGGCTGAAGGTGTTAAGACTCCCTTCTTTATCCAACATTTACACAGTTTAGTATTATAACTGTTAGTGTGTGTTCAGGGCGCTTATCAAAATTATTTAAGAGGATACACACAAAAGCATAGGGAAGGCCGACTCCACATCAGTGGAATCTGGAATATGTCAGATACCAAGAGAATTAAGAAAGAGCATTTCCAGTTTCCCACGCTTATGACTATTAGTCCTCAGTTTCCTGAGAGGATGGTGAGGTAAGTCAGGCAGGAAATTGTTAATATGACCATTCCAAACTCAACTGTTTCAAAGTGACCTCTCTCCCTCTCTCTTTTCCTCTCTCTCTCTCCTTCTCTCTTACTTTCTTTCTATGGTAACCATAACAACCAGGTCCTTTCAGAGAGGTCAATTACTAAAAACAGTGTGATCCATACATCACATAATATGATCATCTATAAAGTATACTTTGGACAGTGCTCATTTTTTACAGAAATTGGTTTAGGGCTGTGGAAATTTCTAAAATTGGAGGTTAAAATAAAAGACGAAAAATATATAGGTGTTTCTAAAAAGTCCAATGGAGATGACATATTAGAACATAAACGGCCCGTTCTAATTTTGAACCTGTTACTCATAACCATCAGGGTTTGGTACATAGTTTATCCTCAAACAAAACTATGATGATGGCTAATTTTGGAAAAAATATTTTTAATTGTTATTAAGAGTTTTTATTGAAACTAACAAGAAAAGAGACTCCTTTATGCCTCTAACAATATGTGCTATGTGCCTTCAAGAATATTTGACAGAAAAGTTGATTGGTGGAATTGCCATCAGGAGGCCAGTCCTGCCACTCACCAGCTAAATAACTTTGGGAAATCCCTTAACGTCCCTGAGCCTCAGAATTTCAATTTTTGAAATGAAGATTATAAGGCCTACTTCAAAGGTTGACTCTCAAGGTCAAAAATGTACATACTACATGTGAACCCCAACAGTTAAAATCCCTGTAAGACAAAACACAGGGTAGTAACTAAAAGTGAATATTTGGGGTTAGGCTGGCCCAGGTTAAAATCTGTAGTAGCTATTAACCGCTGCCAAGTCACTTAATTGGTGAAATCTTCAGTTTCTTACCTACAAAATGAAAATGAGTAATTCTCAACTCTTAAAAGATTATCTCACATGTGAAATTCTAGGCAAGATATCTTATTACTAATATTATACAAGCATGATTCTAATGCAGCATATAGTCCATGTAAGCATAATATGCATATAATACTGACGGCAATGCAGTGACCATCATTACTATATTAAAACTACCACTTGCATTATATAAAAATGGTAGCTTTGAGTTATACAATCTGGGAATAAGGCCCTGGAGAATGTTAAATATCCAAAGGGTTTGGCGTGGCTATGACTTATTAGAGGAGGGAAGTAAAGATAAGAGATTTATTTTACAAAATTTTATCACTTTTTATCTATCACTTTTAAGCCACTGGTTTAAATGAATTAAATACGTTGATTATAATGTAGAATTGGATCTTGGTCTGTGTTGAGTAATACCAAAGAAATTTTACTCCACTCTCCCTTTTTAACTATATTAAATGAAGAAAATAATGCATAATATTGCATGGCCTTTGCTTAGATCAAAGCAAATATTAAAAACAGCTAGGCCACAGTATCTTACTTTAAGGTGGGATTTTGTAGAAATTTTTCAGGGATCAAACAGATGAAATAAACTGAACCCAACTTAATCTAATTGAAGAACATTAGTCTCTAATTTTTCTAAAGTTACACTTACCTTTTGTGAACTGATCATTGCTCCTCTGAGACCAGGCATCAGGGAGGATAAGACTGAAAAAGGATCAGAATACTGATTCTCATCCTAGTTATTCATCATTATATAGAAAATAAAACCCTTTATATTGCTCCCAGTACTTGTAACTAACAAAAATCACAAGCAGTTCTGAGCTTCAGATTAGCACCAGTGTCTCTGAACAGAGGCCTCACTAATGTCAAGAGAAGAATAAATATCCCTGTAGATCATTGTCCTACTCTAGAAAACTCTTAAAACCCTTTTATTTGGAAGCTTTTTACTCTAGATGAGATTGAAGTTTGATGCTTCCAAGCCTCTGAGATTGGACAGAAGGCTAAGACAGGTTCAGATGCAGGTAACTTGGAGTAAGAATTGCATGCTTGAAGGTTCCTATTTTGAGTGTATGTGTATGAAAGGGAAAAGAATGCCCTTGTTGAAAGAGATGGGTTCTGAGTCGGAAGACTCAAAAAGAGCACCGCCATCTTGTTTTCTCCATTAGCCGAGTAAGAGTGACCATTGAGCGAGCACATAAAGATATCACTAAGGGGAGGTTGTAAACAATACATGTGTAATGCACATATCTTCACAGGGGTTTCATTTTCTCAGTATAGTGCTCAAAATTCCAATAATAGTAATAGGATAAAATCAGAAAGGTTATTTCGAGTCTGGGTCTTGCAGAGTAGTAGGCCAAAGGGCAGGGAAACAGAGAGATTAAGGCTGATGGCAGGAGAGGGGTTGAAGTGAGGCATCTTGAATGTATACTGCTTAGAGAGGGTAGTAATATTTAGAGGTATCTGAAGTTTGGGGAGAAAAAAGAAGAAAAGATTAAGGGGCACAGGTCCAGAGTGCATCCCACACTTTTGTACAGTTTTTCTCAACAATGTGTGTAGAGCATTCTGCTCTACAATTATTTCATGTAAGGCGGCTTGGCTCTCTCTCCCCAGTGAACACCAAGAATCAATTCCCTCAATTAATTTACAGAGTATTGACCAGATAAGCCAAGTAATTTTCAATAAGTATGCAGTACTTGTAATGCACTTGAAAGAATTACTTCAGTTAACATTCAATCTTACCTGTCAACGTTGAAACATAATTATAGTGCTCACACAATTCAGTAACAATTTTGTACAAAAAATAAATAAAAGACTCAATATGCATGAAACTTGTTAAGAGGGAAACCATTTTTAGCAGAGCAAGATGCTCATTCATTCTTTGCGGTGATGGAGCAGCTTACAAAATTTCAGCACCAGCAGTAATGCGACACAGAGACTCTATCGTGGTCTCCATGTCGAAAGTTATTTCTATTTTATGGGATTCCTCCCAAAGAAATCGTATCCCACTGTTTCATAAAGGCAAAATGAAACTGTGCAGTTTTTCAGAGTTTTTCAGGGACAGAGATTCACTCAGGATACCTTAAATCAAATGCATGATTGTTATAACAGTACAGGCTCTCTAGGTATTGGGTATTACAGAAATGAGTTGTGGAGTTTGACTCTGTGGGGACTGGCTTATGGGGCAGGAGCAGAAAGGTGATCGGTCGTCATCATGACACGTGTGACCCGGTGATGCTCTTGCACCACACCAGCGGAGGGCCATTAGCTCCCGATTTTCAACTCCGATTTTCAACTGCCTCCAACTGCCTCACACCCTGTTCTGTGTAGTTTTCTGCTTTTTGTTCACAGCTTCGATTGCCTTCCGGGCTCTGCCCACAGGGCATATTGCCTGCTTTTCTCCTATGTATCTGCTACTTCCTCTTTAACTTGCACTCTAACTCTGCTGTCCATATTAGTCAGAACTTGCCCCACAGGCTCCTTTGAGATTCTAGCCCATCTAGAGGTTGGCCGTTGTTGTATCCATCATGAGCACACACGCATGAACACATGAACACACACCCCCCCATGAACATGCACACAGAAGCATACCAGGGCCAATAAGCAGGGTGGCAAAGTTTATGCATATTGCCTTCATGGCTCTTATAAATAAGACTCCTTGGAGGAGGGGCTGTGGTGAAACTCAAACTCCACACAGAGTGGGAGCTATGGATGTAGCCGGTGTTTTTAGGGTTGGTACTAAAGGTAGATCACAGAATCACAAAGGAATGTACAGTTTTGTCCAGAGCCCTATAACTCTGGACCAAGGCAATTGGCCCAACTCCAGTGGAAGCAAAGAGAAGTCGAGAAAACTAAAGGAAGACTAGGGAAGGGGCCATATGAAAAAGTCTCTTCCCTTTTTGAGGAAGCTCCACACTGTCTTCCAGAAGGGCTATCCCAGTCTGCATTCCCACAGCAGTACACGAGGTTCCTTTTTCTTTTTCTCCACATTCTTGCCAATACTTGTTGTTTCTTGGGTTTTTGATGTTAGCCATTCTGAGAGGTGTCAGGTGATACCTCATTATGTTAACTTACCAGAATTAAAATTGGAAAAATGTTTTCAGCACCTTAACATCTAGACATACAAGTTGAAGTTTGATTATGACTAACTGACATTAAAAGATGTTGGGCAGTACGTTGATAGAGGCAGAATTTAAGAGAGGCCATCTGGACAGTGGTACAAAGGATGGAGAAGAGAAAGAGAAGCTGAAGAAGAGGAAGTCATTTGTGATTATAATCACAAAATAATCATAACAATATAATACTACTTAGTACCTATTTCTTGAGTGCATACTACATGCCAACACATACCATATTCTGAAAATATAAAGGTTGATAATGTGGGATGGTCCTTGCCATCATGGGGCTTACATTCTGGTGGAAGACACAGAAAGGCAACAAGGCAGTTACAGTGGGAACAGTAAAGGCTATCACAGGAAAAGTGTAGCATGTTAGGGCAGCACATAAGAGGAGTATGAAACCCTGCCCAGAAGGTCAAGGAAGATGTCCTAAAGGGGAATGTTATCAAAATTGAGACCTGTGAGCTAAATAGAAATGATCCAAGGAAAGAATGAGTTTGAGGGGGGAAGGGTGGGGCATTCAGTTCCGGCAGAAAGAATAATTGCCAAACATAAAAAGAACACTATGAAGCAGTTCTGCTTTTACAGGTTTATTT
Source organism: Mustela nigripes (assembly GCF_022355385.1). Classification (NCBI taxonomy): domain Eukaryota; kingdom Metazoa; phylum Chordata; class Mammalia; order Carnivora; family Mustelidae; genus Mustela; species Mustela nigripes. Next base: position 132,180,891 of record NC_081568.1, on the reverse strand, counting down.
ACTTATTTTATATATATAGAGAGAGCATGAGCAAGAGGGACAGAGAGAGAGAGAGAATCCCAAGCAGACTGAGCATGGAGCCCCACACAGGGCTTGATCTTAAGATGCTGAGCTAAGGATCTGATCTGAAACCAAGAGTCAGATGTTTAACCGAGTGTGCCACCCAGACGCCCCTTGGTTTTGTTTTAAACATCCAGTGTTGAGCACTGTGCTGGGAGCTGGAGATAGGACTCTGACTGAAAGACATGGCCCACCCTTGTGGAGAATGACAGCACAGTGCAGGAGAGCAGGAGAGCAGTGATAGTAAGTACAGGAAATACTCTGATGAGAGAGGACCTGAGATGTTGACGGCTCACTGGAGGGGGCACTAACAGTGTTGACTGTCATGGCAGTAGAACTTTAGTGGCATTCTTACGTATAACTAGAGGTCAGCCAAGGAAAGAACAGAGAAAAGATTTTTGTTCCAGGCATCAGGAAGACCAGTTGTGTGTGTCCAGAGGCAAGAGTGTGTACAAAACTATTGAGAAGTTGTAAAGGAGGGGAAAAAGGCCTCTCTCCATGCTCCCCCAAGAAGGAAAACCACATTTATACCCTACTTAATTGGATACTTGAGAATAAAGAGCTTTGTTTTATTATCAACATGAGATTTTCCTCTTTAAGTATTATCTTGGTAGATTAACTTCAGTCATGGACTATTGAGTCAATTTCTGTGGAAATTTTTTTCAACTTATAAAATGTGCATAGTGAAGAATGTCATACATATTTCCAAATTGTCCTTAGATTGATTGATCAATCTATCTATGTATTTATAGAGCTCTTTCATTTTCTTTGGGGCTTCTAGTCATACAAATAACTATCACTTGATTATTTCAATCCCATCTAATAAAATCTACTTTTATCTTCTATTATTTTTCTAAAAATCGTCTTTAAAAATTGCTATTTTAAAAGTGACAATTTCTTTGTTTAAAAAATTAGCAAGGAGATTTTAAAAATATATTGCATAAAGTTTAAACCCTAATAATAGGACAAAATTGGTTGAATTCTTTTAATCCACACACATTTACATAATATTTGGTAACTTTCAGGCAAGATTCCTTCATGTTTATTAGTCACTCCTCAGAGTCATCTGAGAGAAAGGTTAGGATTGTTATTCCCCAATAATTGAATAACCTGATGGGGTGTAATAAAGTTAGTGATTTTTTTCCATCTTATAAGAGAGTCTGCCCTAAAATTGGGTGTGGAATAAAAAAATCTGTGACTTTCCCGTTGTTAACATTGAGTCAACAACTAAAAGATATAAGGTGTTAGTTAGGATTTTATGACTTTATTGAAGCTGACATCTATAGTCAGATACATGAAGTAATTTTTTAAGATAAATTAGGTTTAATTGTCTTACATGCAGCCTTGTAAAGACATCAAAATTTGCCAGCCCACATTTTTTTTTTTTAAGCAGACTTTTCAAATAGCCAATTCCCCAGCACAGTCTGTTCCCTCTCCTCTAGCCAAAAGCCACATCAAATCTGGCTCTCCCTGGAGGTCCAGGGAGGATGGAGGCAGGCAGGTCTCTGCTTCAGGAAGCTTGATCTGTGAGGGTCTTCTTCCCACACCAGAAACACATTACTAAAATACATCAGCTTACTCACGCACTTAAGTTTATGTCAGGCTTGTGACACAGTCCATAGTCTAGTCCATTCCTGGGGGCAGGATCGAAAGGACCTGTTCAAACTTACAAAAGGGAAGAGCTGGTAATTCCCTTCAGAAAATAAAAAAAATAAAAAGAACAAACTTTTGGATTGCTACCAGAATCCAAATAGTCAGGGCTAGGAGTCCTGAATTAGATGCTTAGTATCCTCCCCAAGTTGGACCAAGAATTCAAGGCTAAATGGGTCTCCAAGGCTGGTGGTTGTAACAAATACTCTGAGTAATTCCTCTTCCACCAATAACACTTGGTGAGAGAATGTTTTTTCCTTCCTTTCTCTCCTCCATATCCCTTGTCAAGGCTGCTGATGAATAGGGACATACGACTGGAGATCTGTGACCACTCACTGAGGAGCCCTGGAGTCTGTGCCGTCTCTGCGGTGGGCTCGCCATCCTTCCTGATGAATAGCACACATTTTTAGAGCCCCTTGAATTCCCTTCCCACTGGCCCTGTACGGAAACACTCTGGACAGCCCAGAATATCACTGTGTGGTCAAGGCTGTATCAGCAGACCTACCAGTACCCATCCATAGGGACAGCTGGGTATGTGTGTTCTTTGACCCAAGGTGGCAAGGGGTGGCTTGGGAGTGGATTCCCACAGCTGTCCCTGTCTCTCACGTACGTACAGGCTTCTGCTCTTCCTCCCCCATCCCTGCTTATTTTGGAAAGTTTCAAACTTACAGAATGAAAAAAGCATAATACAGTAACACTCCTAGACCTTTTCCTAGATTCACCAATTGTTAACATTTTTGTCACATTTGCTCGATCTCTCTCTCTTCTCTTTCTATAATAAACATACATTTTCCATTCAATCATTAATTCATGTATTTGCTAAAGCATCTGAGAGCTAATTATAGGCCTTGTAACATTTGAGCCCCCAACAGTTGCATGTATATCTATAAAACACACACACACACAAAAGGACAAATCCCATGTAAACATACTACGATTATCACAGTTAGGAAATTTGATGTTCATACCATACAACTATCTAGTGCACAGTTCTAACTTTGATTGCACCAACTGCTCCCCCTAAGGAACTTTGCAAGGTTTTGTTTTGTTTTGTTTTTTTTCCTTTGTACAGCCTGGCGTCCAGTTAAGAGCCTGCCTTGGGTTTCATTGTTGTGCCGTCTCAGTCTCCTTTTTATCTAGAGCAGCTCCCCAGCCTTGTACAGTTTTCGAAGATCACAGACCAGTTGTTCTGCAATTGCTCTTCCGTTTTGATTTGTCAGATGGTTTCCTCGTGTCACTTTCAGGGCACACACGTCTGGCTGGGATACTGCCCCTGCGACGCCGCGTCCTTGTCAGCATGTCCCTCAGGGAGCTCATACTTCCGAAGTCACTGGCTTCTTTCCTTCTTCTGTGTGCTTATGTCACTGCTTGGATGTGTAGTTGGGTTTATTTGATTGTGTTTGCATTAAATTTTGAAGCCCCATCCTTTACTTAACCTTATTACTTAATGTATAAAACATTAACATGGCCCCAAAACGAAAACTGGAAGATGTTATGATTAGTGCAGTCCTACTCCATTTTCTATAGCTTCCACTTTTTTCCTTACAGATTTCCTATATATAATAGATTTCTTTTGATACAAAACAGATTTCATTATTCTTCTTGCACAAGCACACACACACACACACACACTCATGCGTGTATATTACATATTCTATTTTGTGGCCTTCCTTTTTTTTTTTTAAGATTTTATTTATTTATTTGACAGAGAGATTACAAGTAGGCAGAGAGGCAGACAGAGAGAGAAAGAGGGAAGCAGGCTCCCTGTTGAGCAGAGAGCCCGATGCGGGGCTCCATCCCAGGACCCTGAGATCATGACCTGAGCTGAAGGCAGAGGCTTAACCCACTGAGCCACTCAGGCGCCCCAATGCCTTTCTTTATTCAGTAAACCATGTGTTCCAAAACTCACTCCATAGAAGTTAATGTAGACCATCATCCCTGTTTTTAACCACAACATAATAGTCCACTATGTGCCTGTATCCTAGTCTATCCGATTATCTCCAGTGCATGGGCATTCTGGTTGTTTTTTAATATTTAGCTACTATAAACACACAATGACTAATCTTGTGCATATTTTTTCTGTTTTGTTGTAGGTATACCTATATGGGAAAATGCTAGATGTAGGATTGCTTGTTTGAAAAATAAGTTTGTGTAAGGCTTTTCTCCCCTCCAGAGTCATGCAATTTTGCATTCCCACCAGCCATGAGTGAGGGCCATTGTCTCTGCATTGTTAAGCTTGTCAACTTGAGAGGTGAAAAATGGCCCTCAGGAAGATTCAAATTAAAACCACATTGAGATACCACCTTACACCAGTTAGAATGGCCAAAATTAACAAGACAGGAAACAACAGGTGTTGGAGAGGATGTGGAGAAAGGGGAACCCTCTTACACTGTTGGTGGGAATGCAAGTTGGTTAAGCTTCTTTGGAGAACAGTGTGGAGATTCCTCAAGAAATTAAAAATAAAACTTCCCTATGACCCTGCAATTGCACTCCTGGGTATTTACCCCAAAGATACAGATGTCGTGAAAAGAAGGGCCATCTGTACCCCAATGTTTATAGCAGCAATGGCCACGGTCGCCAAACTGTGGAAAGAACCAAGATGCCCTTCAACGAATGAATGGATAAGGAAGATGTGGTCCATATACACTATGGAGTATTATGCCTCCATCAGAAAGGACGAATACCCAACTTTTGTAGCAACATGGATGGGACTGCAAGAGATTATGCTGAGTGAAATAAGTCAAGCAGAGAGAGTCAATTATCATATGGTTTCACTTATTTGTGGAGCATAACAAATAGCATGGAGGACATGGGGAGTTAGATAGGAGAAGGGAGTTGGGGGAAATTGGAAGGGGAGGTGAATCATGAGAGACTACGGACTCTGAAAAACAATCTGAGGGGTTTGAAGTGGCAGGGGCGGGGTGGGAGGTTGGGGTACCAGGTGGTGAGTATTATAGAGGGCACGGATTGCATGGAGCGCTGGGTGTGGTAAAAAAATAATGAATACTATTATGCTGAAAATAAATAAATTTAAAAAAATAAATAAATTGTATTTATCTTATTATAAGTGAAGTTGAACATTTTTCTTATGTTTGTGAGCTATTTACATATATAGTTCATATCTGCTCATGTCGCATGCCCATTTTTCTAGTATATATAAATATGCACCTCTATATCCTTACATGTAAGGATATATTGATTTATTGAATTCTATATCTATATATTTTGTTCTTATACTCCTTCACTTAAAAAAAATTTTTTTAAGATTTTATTTATTTATTGAACAATGAAAGAGCAGGAGAACACTAGCAGGGGGAGGGGCAGCGGGAGAGGGAGAAGTAGACTCCTGGCTGAGCAGGGACCCCAGCTTGGGACTCCATCCCAAGACCCTGAGATCATGACCTGAGCCGAAGGCAGATGCTTAACTGACGGAGCCACCCAGACACCCCTCTCCTCCACTTTTTAGAATTCTATTCCATATTAAGGGAGGTAGGTTTTTATCTAAACTATATGATGCAGATATTATCTACCAGTTCGCATTTATCCTTGATATTGTTTATGGCATTTTCGTGTCATGGGAAAGGATTTTTAATGTAGTCTGTAAGTATCAATTTTTTCTCTTACTGAATTTGCATTTGAATTCATAGTTAGAAAGTTTTCCCTCCACTCAGGTCATAAAGGAATTTACCTGTGTTTTCTTCTAGTCCTTGTGTGGTTTCACTTTATTTTGACGTTTAATTTGCAGTTTATTCTTGTGTAGGTGAGGTGTGGTGTCTTTTTCCAGCTGGCTGTCCAGTTGTTCCAAGTCATTTGTCCGGAAGTCTGTTTCCCTGTATTTGAAGATGCCACCTTCATCATATTCTACATTTCCATTTGCCATGTCTTTCTGGATTTTCTTTTTTGATCTGTGGTTCTCACTAAGCATTCAGCAGCAGGTACCATGCTATTTTAATTCTGGAGATTTCTGTTAAAATTTCTAAGGGACCAGTCCCTCCTTCATTTCTCTTCTCTTTCTCTTATCTTATCTCACATTCTTCCTTAGGCCTGTCCTGATTACTCCAGAAACCAAATTCGGAATCAGCTTGTTAGTTCCAGGGGAGGTAGGGGATCATGGATTACTAGTTGTATGGGGGTGTCATTACATTATACATTAATCCATGGAGAAGTCATAGTTTTATGATATTTATTCACCTCTTTCAAGAAAAGGGAATATCTTTCTATTTGTTCAAGTATATTTTTGTGTCACCGAGGAGGACTTGCACATCTTAAGTTTATTCCTATATATTTTATCTTTCGCGTCTATGCATGATTTTGTATTTTCCCCCTTTCAAATTTTAACACTAATCTCTATGAGGGACACAACATAAAATGACACTGAAAAATTCTATCAGGAAATATAACTAGAGATCAGATTTTTAGACGATAGGTCTATTAATAATGCTAGATATTCTTTGTGACAATAGTAAATATTAATAGGCATTTAAAATGCAACCTTGCCTTTGCACTTATATCAACATAAGTGCTTTGAGCAACAAAAGATAAACTTAATATCTCTTACAGAGGGAGAACCCCAAACATTAAAATATTATCAAAGCAAGCATGTAATTAAAAGGAAGCAGATAAGAAGTTCAGGAAAGAAGATCATTGCAAAGATGTGTGCCGAATGCAGACATAGCAGTTTACTGTGTAGCAAATGCGCATTTTAGACAAAATATTCCCATTGGTTTCTGTAACTCTATATCAATCTAGATTTTTTTGAAACCTCCCTGAATTAGTTTTCTCTACCTTCGTTAATCACCTCTGTCAGTTCTTAATCAAGACCTGCTCTTATCCAAAACTGCTTCTTCGAGGGTTCATTTACTATCATAACTTAATTTCTTATCCAGATAAAATAAAACCCCATCATTAGACCTTACCCAAGTAGTAATTTTTTCCTCTGCACTTGATTGTGTGGTCGGTTTCAATGGCACTTGCTCATTTCCACTGATTTGCTCCACAGCCATATTAAACTCACCTTATCCAAAACCAGAACCAAATGAAATCCCAGTTTCTGTCTTTGGCAACATTACACTCCCTGTTTTTTATTCCACTGTTCCTTAGTCATTTACAATTGGTCAACAAGTTCTGTGACTTTTCCCTTAGACTATTTCTCGCTTCTGTTAGGTCAAGTTCATTCTTACAGTCATTGCCACCGTCTGCTGAAAGGGCCACCGACAGAGCCCACTGTCCCTTGCAATCCACTCAGGACTCCGCAGGATGTTTTGTGTTTTCAGGAAAAAGAGCCGTGAAACTATCTTTTCATGCACATTAAGTACATGTTGAATGGAAAATTCTAATTTAAAAAAATACATTAAAAAATAATTTCATCCTTTTACATATGCTGAAGGACTTGCCAATTTGAGTATGCCAATTTAAGGTTCACGTAATGGGACGCATTCAAGTTGACATTTTTCATATCATGAATCTGTTATATTTTACATTTGTTAAATTGTATTTTTAAAAATACTGTATGCTGATCCAGTCATCTCTTGCCTAGCGCTCTGCAGTGTCATACTCACTCTCTTCCCTGCCTCCCTTCTCTCCATTTGATTCTCTCTCCTGCATAAGGCACGGAGTCCATTCCGTAGAAGCATTCTGTGCTCCCCAGTGTTTCCAACAGAAAGGTTTTATCCAGTTAAGGGGTCATCGGCTTGATCCTTCACCTGTTTCTTTTGCCCAAGGCAAATTGTCTCCCTGTCCCCTCTAACCCTTTATCTGACACATCTTTAAATGTTTTTGTTCATTGTGTACTTAGCCTTAATACCATCCCACTTAAAACTACACGCAACTAAATCTTATTTTTCCTTCAAGGCTCTATTCATATTATTCTTCAGTGAGCCTTTTCTGACCACTCCAGGCAGCACGGTCTTCTCCTGAAGCCTGTAGTGGTGGCTCTTAATCAGAGACACTCACCAGAATCCTCCCGTTTGCATTAAAATTGTTAAAAGTACAAATGCCTGGGCCCTCTGCCTGGAGATTTTGACTCCATAGGTCTGAGGTGCGTAATCTGGGAACCTCGTTTATTAAAGCTCCACCAGGACTCAGAGCTGGCCGCATAATTTGTGGGGTCCCATGCAAAACCAACGCAGGGCCTCTTTCTCAAAAAGCAGAGGAGAAAAATCTTTTTCCTTTCCTTCCATGATCTCAGAACTTGTCCTGATATTTTTTACCTGCAGTATAATGTTGTTATTTTAAAGAGAGTAATATTTTGAGTTGTCAGAATGCATTTTAGTGTTCATCTTTATATTGTACAGTGCCGGCTTTAAAGGCAAATGTAAGAGTATTTAAGTGACCTGTGAGATCAGTGAGATTACACAATTCATACACCATAGTTCATGCATGCACATGGGTCATTTCTTATCAGACAGTGGAAAACCTCACAAATCGTACTGTTTTTATTTCCATTCCTGATAACACTCACATTCTACCAACACTCTCCACCTTCCACTTACTGAGGAGCAAAGAAAGACTGAAGGAAACACACCTATGAGCAGCTTTCCCTTCCTTTTTCCTTTTCTGTCATTATTTTTAGAATAAAGTGTTTGGTGAATGCAGGGAAGTAACACAAGTAAGAGAGGAAAGGTTATCATTCCTTGGTCTCCATGACCTTCCTTCTGCACTGAAGGGGAGTGTGGGGATAAACAGAAGCATGGTCTCTTGGGGCCGTCAGCACACCCACCACTCCCACCTCAGTCATGGTGTAAGGGCAAATGCAAACTTAAAAATAGCAATGGCCACGGCTGCCAAACTGTGGAAAGAACCAGGATGCCCTTCAACGGATGAATGGATAAGGAAGATGTGGTCCATATACACTATGGAGTATTATGCCTCCATCAGAAAGGATGAATACCCAACTTTTGTATCAACATGGATGGGAGTGGAAGAGATTATGCTGAGTGAAATAAGTCAAGCAGAGAGAGTCAATTATCATATGGTTTCACTTATTTATGGAGCATAAGAAATAACATGGAGGACATGGGGAGATGGAGAGGAGAAGGGAGTTGAGGGAAATTGGAAGGGGAGGTGAACCATGGGAGACTTCGGACTCTGAAAAAAAATCTGAGGGTTTTGAACGGGTGGGGGATGGGAAGTTGGGTGAACCAGGTGGTGGGTATTATGGAGGGCACATATTGCATGGAGCACTGGGTGTGGTGGCGCATAAACAATGAATTCTGGTACACTGAAAAGAAATTTAAAAAATAAAAAATAAATAAATTTTAAAAATAACTATTAAGGCATCTACCAAGAAAATCCTTCAGACTTACAAATAAAATCTTTCTGTGAATTAAAAAAAAAAAAAAAATAGGAGGCTTAACTCCTCCTGTATAAAATACGGAAAGCTCCCTCCTCCACCGTTTTCTTAGAGAATTTATTTTAGAAATCTTGTAATTGCAAGTTCTTTCTGACTCTTTGAAGTGTATGTAAATCTTGAAAAACTAAGTAAATCTTTTGCTAGCTTGAGGACCCAGGAATGTCTTTCTCAAAGACCTCGGAACCAATATTTGAAATGCGATCAAGGAAGGTAGTACCCATATCTCCAACCTCTCTGGGAGGGTAGGAGCCAAGTTTGCTCAAAAACTACCTCCTGGGGGCACCTGGGTGGCTCAGTGGGTTAAAGCCTCTGCCTTCGACTCGGGTCATGATCTCAGGGTCCTGGGATCAAGTCCCACGTTGGGCTCTCTGCTCAGCAGGGAGCCTGCTTCCTCCTCTCTCTCTCTGCCTGCCTCTGCCTGCTTGTGATCTCTCTCTGTCAAATAAATAAATAAAATAAAATAAAATAAAATAAAATAAAATAAAAAACTACCTCCTGTGGAAAGGTATGAAGAGTTTATTTTTCCTTTGGATAGAGCCATTTAGCTAGCACAGATGGTCAGCCCAATTTCCAGGTGCATTTGAGATGACCTATGTGTGACGAATGGTACTGTCAAGTCCTCTTACTTGAGGACTAGTTATTGTTTCTCTTGAGAATATGTGTGGTGATGGGTTATCTCTGCTTCGCTGCGTAAAAGAGTAAAATTTCTTTCTGTCTTCACTGTCTCTTTAGTCGATGCCTGTGATGCAGATCACATTTGGGTTGAAGCCTAGTCAATAATGAAAATGGTTTTCTCCTCATCTACTTTTGTGGAAAGGTTTTTTGGGTTGTTTAAATACATATCCCCAGTAATATCCATGTTGAGTCTTCTGAACTCCCATGAACTCCAGAATTCTGTGCTCTGGGGGCACCATGAGCACCATAAGTAAAAGGGGAGGTGAGGGATGACAGCGGCCATGCCAACACTCTCTTGCTCCATAGGACTTCATTTACAAAACACAGGTTTAAAGATGAAATTATTAAGAATTTCAAGATGGCATCAGCAGACCATTAAACCAAGGCGGGGGGCTTCTAAATGCAGGGCCTGTGCATCTCGAAAGGCTGTATGTCCACGAAGCCTGCTCTAGTGATTCTAATATGGACCCTGGATTAACAGTCACTGGCTTCCAGCAAATACCGTCCAAGCCGTTGCCCCTCAGCTCCACTAAAAGACCTTAAACAATGAGAACGCCAGTACTTTTTCTGCATGCTTATTATTTTTTAAATTCTATTTCATATAATATAAAATTCCATTACCAACAGGTTCGAAGAAAATGACAGAATCCCTCCACTGAATTTTATTATATCTACCTTTACTCCAGAGAAGTGGATTATTGCCCAAGTCTTAGAAACACCTTATTTCCAAGTAATTTGCCAAGTAAATAACCTCATCCTTTACCTGGTTCAGAGTTTCTATAACCAGAAGTAAGGGACTGTAGTCTCTTGATAAACTTAAGTCAGAAATAACCAGTATCAAGCCCAACTATTTTTATTCCTTAGTGGGGGGCACGGAGCCTATCTCAGGCTTTGAAGCAAACATTTGTATATACATGTCAGGAGTAGATTAGAAGCATATTGGAAATGTAGGCAGTATAAACAGCAAGAATACAACAGAGGGAGGAAACAAAGGAGAAAGATTTTAAAGGGGTTGAATTATAGAATCAACCATCTCAGGGCAAAAGTTCTTCTTCAGCATCCATCCATCCCACATGGAACTTAACAGGGATAATGCCAAATATCGCAGGAAATGTTAAAATAGCTCTTCTAGAATTTTCTATTGACCAAGGTATGGAATTATATAATCCACTGTCAAAGATTTTTATATTTCATTCTTAGAAAGCCTGTGGCTTAAATAATTTAATTTTCTATTTCTCTGTGGCCTTCTATAAATAGGAATTTACTTTAATTGTGTTTGTTAAAATTAAATTTGACCTGTCTTTCAAAATCCAGCTCTATCAAAGGAGGCATAATATCCTTTTCCAATAATCACTATAATTATAATCTTTAGGTCAAAATATCCAGGGGAGGTCACTACATTTAAGGGGGGAACTCTAACATTATCTAATTAATACCCAGTAGTCAGTGCTTAGTGAAAGTCCCAAATAAGAGCAGTGTGTGAGAGCTGCAGATGATTGAGGTCTGGTTTCTTGCACACCTGGTGGGTTTTCCTCTTGGTTTTTACCTTGTGCACTTTCTGCACATTTCTTCGTGTTGCTTTTACCTAAACTCTACTTTCTTTCTCCCCTAAATGTGTTCTGTTGGCTTGTCTAATAACTTGCCTCATGCTGTTACATTCAGCTTTCTAGGAAAACCAGGTTTTCTAAAGAGGATAAAAAGCCCATCTTCATCAGGGCCCTTGCAATTGCAAGGCTGTTCTGACTCTGAGGTTGCTACCAGCGCTCTCATTTACATTCGCTTATTTAGTGGGCTCACTCCATTTGAGGATCAAACTGGCACGCTTTTGAACTCATCTGACATCTGAGACCCTGCAACCCAGCATCCCTGTCTGCTGGCCTTCCCAGTTTAGCTTCAGAGCCCTGGAGAGCTCCAGCAAGATTATCATCTTTATATTTAGTATCAGAAAGTGCATATTTAAGGGACAGATTTCATAAATTCGAGGGAAGACAGCCCACGCAGAACATGAGACCTCTAAGGTCCGGCTTATTGTTCAAATTGTCTTTTCTTCTCTCAATTCTAGTCTGTCTAAGTCTGATCCTAAAAGTGCTAATACTTCTTGTAGGATGGTGGTTGGGCCAGTATTCCTCCACATAATTTTAAGCTATAAGCAAAAAAAAAAAAAAAAAAAGCAATTGCAAGAAAAGGAAATGTCACAGTTTAAGTCCAAGCTGTGAGTTTTCAGTATTTTCTCCAACACTTGGATAGCGCCTGATGCATAATAGGTACTCAAGAAATAAAAATTTGTTGAATAGACGAATTGTTGAATCTTGGTTTTCTTCTCTAATTGATCCCACAGTCCATGTGTATTTTCCACTAGCAAGTTGTTTACTTTCATTTGTGTCTGTGCACACCGCACTTGTGTTTTCTCCTCTCTCGGCTGGACATTGTCATCCCCAAGGCTCCACTGTTCCTCTTAGCAGTCTGCGTGCTATTAATTCTTCGAATTTTCCTTCTAGTATCGATTTCTCCAGCAGGAACAGCAAACCCTAAATACAATTTAGTTCTTGTTTACCAGTTTGATAGTTGTCTAGTGGTTTTGTGCCAAGGTAGAACTGTCTTTGCAATGCGACTTTAAGCTTCTTGAGAGCAGGAAAAATACCGCGAGCCCCTTGGTTTTACCGACAGGTTGTGTAAAAGTATTAGGTAGTTAATAAGTGGTCATTGTATCCTGAATGTTGAACTAAGTCAGGCGAGCCATCTCTTAGGAGCTACTCATTCATTCACTCTTTCCTGAGCCACACTGTGACACTACTGTAGGCTTCAAGGAGGCAGGTCTTTTAAAATAGATTCCCTTTGTCATGAATGTTCTCATACTGTCTGTTTCATAATATGATTTTTTAAAAAAATAAGAATTATATAAAGAAGCGGAAGACCCCAAGTCTTGACTTTGGCTCTGTCTGCCTGGTTCAATGACTTTGGGTTGCCATTCAACAGGGTGGTTTGGATGGATGGAAAAATGTCCCTCAAAGAGGTCCCTGTCCTAATCCCCCAAATCTGCGAATATGTTGCCTTACATGGCAAAGGGTTTAAGGACTTGAAGTTACAGAGATTATTCTGGGTTATCGGGTGAACTCAGTATAATCACATGTGTCCTTACAAGGTGAAGGAAGGGGGTAAAAGAATCCAAGAGGTAGGAAGCCAAAAGCTAGAGGTGATGGAACATGAGTCAGGGAGAAGGAAGGAGGGAGAGAGAGAGAGGAAAAAACAATGAAAGGTCCTATGCAGCAGCTCTGAAAATCGAGGAAGAGGCTATGAACCAAGGGTTTCTAGAAGGGAGAAGAGTCAAGAAAACAGATTCTCACTTGGAGCCTCCAAAAGGAATACAAGCCTTGGTCTTAGCCCAGTGAAAGCCGTTTTGGGTTTCTGACCTCCAGAACTGTGAGATAATACATTTGTATGGTTTAAGTTTGTGGTAATTTGTTACAGCAATTAAAAACTAATATGGTGGTTAATTCAGGCTTTTCTATTTAAACACCTGGCTTTGCCTCTCTTCTTCAAGCTCTGAAACAGGTATAATGAAAGCACATTCCTCATAAGATGTTTGTTACACCTGAATGTTGATAGATACCAATTGGCACCATGTATTCTATAGGTTTTCAGTTGATTTAAAAATACCTACTATAACTGTTATTTATGTATTATTTACTTATTTAACTAGCTATTCCTGGACAAGTTAGCCAAATTTTACCAAAACAATGTATTCTCAAAGTACTTAGTGTATTTTAATGAATGAATAGTTTCTTAAACAAACATATAAGTGACTAGATTTAGGTTAAGAGGTATAAATTCTCTGATGTAAGTATGAATAGTGACAGAAATTTTACTTCAGACAAGATTGAGACAGATTAAAAAATTTTTTTTAATTCATAGACTATAAAAAGGAGGTGAAGTCTAATCACAAGGATGAGTCAAGCAACTGTGGAAAAATTTTGATGTTGAGGGAAATGGTTCAGAATAATTCAGATTGATTGTCCACACAGCTTGAATTTGCCAAATGAAAGCCAAGTTTCCACTACATTCCACGGTGTGGTGCTTTCTTGTGAAGCCGTGTCAGGAAAATCACCTTGAAGTTTCCTACAGGAATCAGCAGTCTTGAGTAGAACACAGCCATGAGGTAGCCAGTCCACTCCCTGGCCTGCTGACATCTTCCTTTTATTTATTCTTGTGTGTTCATTTAACAATGATCCATCTGTGATTCCCCATTTATTTATATAAAGTAGAAAAATTTAAAAAGAGCAAAGTAGAGATACAGTATGGGAGAACATCAGTGTCTCCTCATATTAGTCATTCTAATACTCCTTGAATTGAAGATACTTGAACTGGTTAACCGTTTTAGGACAAAGGCATTTGTTACACTGGATTTTTATATTGATTTCCCAATGGAAACACCAAAGTAATTCTTTTATGTTTACTAAAGAGGCTATAGATTGCACTTAGATCTCAGAAATTTTTTACAACAGACATTGACTCATCAACTTTCCTTAGCATTCATTGAGTATAAAGCATTATTCAAGAGAATGAGAAGGGCTCCTAAAGCCTAACACTTCTCAAAATGAAGAAAAAAAGAGTTCACTTGGGAAATTCCCATATTTTATTTGAATTCATAGCACTCACTTGACTGCATGGCTTGGGGAGAGCGCTGTCATTTCACATTCCTGGTTATAATTGTTAATCAATACAACATGTCCTCTTTCCTTTCCAAAGATCCATTTGTATTCTTTGTATGGTGATGTTCAACTTGGAAGAGCTGGAAAAACTAGATATAAGAAGAAACATTATCCCAAAAGAATTTTCACATTCTGATGTGGCTTTAATATGGGCCAATTTAGCCAATTGCCAACCGCATAACAAATGACACACAGAAAACTAAGTTATGGTTGAATCATCAGTAGAACTGAATTTTGTATATTCATTACTTTTGAATAATTTCTTCCTATTTTCTCCTCTCCCTTTTGTCTTTTCTCCTCTCTTCTTTCTGTTATTTTCACATGATGGAAGATTGCTAAAATGTTTTTTCCTACTGGTTCTTTGACATCTAGCCATCTCTCTTTTCAGAACATGATAGATATTATTTATATAAGTGAACTATCTCAGAGAGAATTGTGCTTTGCCCTTTTCCTTTGCCCTGTAAGAGTAGAACCCCATTTTTACCTGGCTTATGAAGACTATACCTTTTTGTGGGAAATCAAGCCATGTATTTTGTATTGTCCACCCAAGTTTAATTTATACAATCATTATAATATTTTTCTTCTAATTTTAAGGTGTTGGGAACGACATACATGTTAAATCTTTTCTGACAATATTATACAGTTGGGTTAGTTGATTAGTTAACTACGGTCTGTCTTGTTCTAACAGGACATCTAGGGAAGTATATCAGACTCTAAACAAGGCAATAGAAATTAAAAATAAAAAATTTAACTAGAAGAATGAGCCTAGGTCTGCATTCATGCAGGCCATAAGAACTTACAGGGTTATCAAACCTGAACCATAGAACAGGCTCTAAGTAATCAATTAAATGTGAATTTCTTATTGTTAATTCCAAATTAATATATTGTCCAGAGAAACAAGAATTTTCTTCAGATCTTGGTCTAAAGCAAATTATTTAGGTAATAATAAAAATCCCCCCCCACCCCCCCCCTCACACTCACACTATTGGGCATTGGAGTGGGTATGTATGTGTAGTTTCAGAATGTTTTCTATTAAGACCAATGAGGAATAACAGTGCCAGACGAGGAGTGGTGGTGAGGGCCTTGAGTAGAGAATACTACTGGTTGGGACTTGGGAAGAAGCACGATGAGGACGTATCCCACAGGGCCGAGAATGTAAGACAGAGATATTTCCTAAGCAGCCAGATCTAATGGCTGCTGCTGGTTCTGTGTGGTCTACTCCAATATGCAAAATTCTGATCATTTCCCCCTGCTAGGGAGATTAACACTGTCAAATCTTCAAAGATCCTAGTTCCCTGAAAGTGCTACTGTTCAACGCAGCAGCATTAGGTATGTATTGTACATTGATTATATATACTTCATAATGAATTTTTAAGAAAGGCATCGAATACGTGACATGTATCCAGAGGACAGTGTCAAGAATGAAGTTTTCTCAAGTCATTGTACCTGAGGCCCCCGCGACAGACTTGGTGATATTTGGAGGACAAGAAAACACTTAGAAGGGCCATACCAAGGATCTTTAAAATTTAAGACGGTCATGTGAAAGACTTTTCTCTGTCGGTTAGGAGGCCAGCAGAGGAGCAGAACTAGAACCAATAAATGGAAATAAGCACAGAGGATGGATATTTTGACAAATAAGAGAGGATCCTCTAGAGCACTTAGAATTGTTGGAAATCAAATGAGCTGCTTTAGGAACACCCTAAGCACTCTGTCATTAGAAGCAAATGATCAGAAGTTGAATGAACATTAGTGAAAGATAGAGTCTCTGATAGAGGCAATTAGACAGGGTGGACTGTAAGGCCTTTTCTGGCTTCTGGACAACTCAGTGTTGAATGGTGGACTCTCTTCATTTTTCTCTCCAGATCTTGCCCTCCTCTTCCCTCTGCATCTCCTTCCCTCTACAGATCTACCTCCTTCTTACAGTTTATATATGAACTATGAGGACTCGGGAAGACACAGGAGTGCCTCAGACCTCGTGCCTGCCCCAGGGGTGCCTCTCTTATCCCCCTCAACCCCCATTCATTGCTATTGATAATTCCTGGCTTCCCCTAATAAGATGTGCAAGGCAGACACATCTTCAAGACCTCTTTCTTCTCCCTTCCACCAACTCACCACCCCAAGCCACTTCTTAGATGTAAATTCTGAAGTCACCATGGCATGTACCTATTTTTACCAACAGTAGCTTCCAAAACTCGGGAGTAATGATTAGTCACTTTGAGAAAGAAATGAGTCGTGTCTGAGATCAGCATCCCTATGTTTAACAAAGCCATGCTTCCCATTAATGAAGAAAATCATGATGGATATTTTGTGGTCCAAACAATCTATATTAAAGAAAGAAATGGAACAAGATCTCAGTGATGGATTGTTCCTGAGAACACTTCCTCCCCTTTCTCTCCAGGAAGATGGGATACAGATTCTGGGTGTAGTTCAGACACATACCCGATGTTCTTTTTAGGCAAGACAATCCATGACTCTCTAACTCCAGACCCGATGATGGCAGCAGAGGAGCCCTGGGAATACAAGCCTTCTCTTGGCTGGAACAGTTTCTCCCTTTCCCAGGCACACCCAGCCTGACTTTGTGGAAAGTGAATTCTGTTCCAGATATCATTGTATTTCCTTTATAAAAATAAGTGGAATGAGTGATGGTTAGGAACGCTGAAAATATAACTTTCTATCTAATTGCTGTCATTGAATATCCATTGCCTTAATAATTCTCAAGCCAAGTCCTATTGTCTTCATAGGTAATTTACAACAAACTAAGGTATGGAAATGCTTCGCATTCTATGCATTTTGGGAGAGTCAAAATGCTTATCAATACATTAAAGGTCCTGAGAAGACTTGCAGGAAAGAAACTTTTTAAAATATGTTTAGACTTACCATTTCCTCATTTGACCACACAAAACCTTTTTGTCAAAGTCCACCCATGGTGCAGGACTTCATTGTTCTGCCGGACATAGTCTGAGAAATGCTACATTATAACAAACCAAAGGTAGCGTAGCATACAGTATGTCGCCTAGTACCTGACCTTCAAAGGATGCTTAATAAGTACATCTTCATTTTTGGCTTCTCAAGGCAGAGATAATTAGCAGTTCACCAAAAATTCATGCTCCACGCTTTACAGTAATTTGATAAGGAAAGAGCTACAGGGAAACAGACTCCATTGCCAACCTCCCCTGCATCTATGTGGGTTCATGTATAAAGCTCTGGCCAGTGAAATATGAATAGAAATTAAACATAGCACTTTTAGGCCTAGCCTTTTAAAAAAAGACCATGTGACAACATCTACTATTTTCCCCCAGCCCTTTGGCTGGCTATATTCCTTAAGATAGCATTGAGAGCTGTATGTTAAAGAAGGAAAACCCTCTTGTTCCTAGCTTATTTGTGGAGCAGAGCCCTCTCTTCTGTCATCTACCCCTCCCCACACTGCATGTATATATCAATTGGATTTTATAGGAGAAATAAAAATAATACCTCATCCCAAATTTGTTTGCCATGCAGATTACTGAGATCACCACTACTTGTATAGGAAGATTTTATCATTACTAAACAGAAATAGAAGCCAACACATACTTGATATGTCTGGTGTCCTGAGTTCATTTATTCAATCATTCAACAAACATTTATTGGTCATGCACAGGGTTCTATGTTTAAGAATATAAGGATGAATACATTTGAGTCTCCATCTAAACATGGATATTTAGGGGCATCTGGGTGACTCAGTGGGTTAAAGCCTCTGCCTTCGGCTCAGGTCATGATCTCAGGGTCCTGGGATGGAGCCCCGCATTAAACTCTCTGCTCAGCAGGGAGCCTGCTTCCCCCTCTCTGCCTGCCTCTCTGCCTACTTGTGATCTCTCTCTCTGTCAAATAAATAAATAAATCTTAAACATGGATATTTATACAAATGAAGTCACAAAATTTGGACATTCCTTAAATTGTTGTATTCAGAGAATAAAGGAGAAAAGCCATATATCAATTTAATAGAAGTTTGTATGCTTGACAAAATTCAATACCCAGTCAATATAAAAAATGTTCAGCAAACTAGGAATAGTAAGGAATTTCCTCAAATGAATAAACAACATCCCTGAAAAAAGCAAACAGATTACAGCTAATGTTATATTTGAATGTTGAAAGACTGATTATTTCCCCCTTGAGATCAGAAACAATGCAAGGGTGCCCACTTTCATCATTTCTATG
Organism: Mustela nigripes; assembly: GCF_022355385.1. Lineage (NCBI taxonomy): Eukaryota > Metazoa > Chordata > Mammalia > Carnivora > Mustelidae > Mustela > Mustela nigripes. The sequence goes on along the minus strand of NC_081568.1, from coordinate 132,162,252 downwards.
AAGTATAATTCAGGATGTCTTATCCAATGAATTAAGGCAAGAAAAATACATAAAATGCATAAAAGACAGGAAGATTTAAAACTATCCTAATTTGTAGATATGATTGTTACAGAAAATACTAGGGAAACTGAAAACTGGCTAGAATTACAACTAATTAATTCATCAAGATCCCAGGATACAAGGCTAATACACAAAATATCAATTACATACGATCTGCCAACAATTAGAAAAACAAACTTTACAGCAGAAATTTATTTTAGAAATTGAACAAAAAAGTCTTATATTTAAGTACTGAAAACTAGAAAACATCACTGAGAAAAATTAAAGACGACCTAAATGTGTGAAAAAGTATACCATGTTCAAGCACAGTTTGCAATTCTAACCAAATTGATGGCTTTAATGTAGCCAAGTCAAAATTTCAGCAGCTTAATTTTGTAGAAATAGACAAACTGATTCTAAAGTTCATATGAAAATGCAAAAGACAAGAATTACAAAAGGAATTTTTTTGAAGATAGAGTTAGAAGACTTATCCTGCCAGATTTAAGGACTTGCTATAAAGCTGTAGTATTAAAGACATCTTTTTTTTTTAAGATTTTATTTATTTATTTGACAGACAGAGATCACAAATAGGCAGAGAGGCAAGCAGAGAGGGGGGGGGGGGGGAATCAGGGTCCCTGCTGAGCAGAGAGCCCAATGCGGGGCTCGATCCCAGGACTCTGGGATCACGACCTGAGCCGAAGGCAGAGGGTTTAGCCCACCGAGCCACCCAGGCACCCCTTAAAGACATCTTTATATCAAAGTATTAACATAGAGATCAGAACAGACCTACATATATGTTGTCACTCATATTTGACAAACCAAGACAATTTGATGGATAAACAAATGTCCATTCAACAAACTGTGCTTGGTTAACCTCCTATGGGGGAAGAAAATGAACATTGATCTTTACCTTATTCTATACACAAAAATTAAATCAAACTCTATCGTAGACCTAAATGTAAAACCTCAAACTATAAAACTTCTAGAAGAAAACATAGGAGAACACCTTTGTGAACTTGGAGTAGGTAAGGTTTCCTTAGATTGCATCCAAAAATTATAAACCATAAATAAAAATTGGACTTCACCAAAATAAAAACATTTTTCATCTTCATGAGTTGAAAAAGAAATACTGGGAGAAAATGTTTGCAACAGATACATTAGACAAGGGACTTGCTCTACACCTCTATAGAATATTAACAACCTCAAAATAAGAAAACAAACAACCTAGTAAGAAAATGGATCAACAGATTTGAACAGACACTTCACAAAAGAAGATATAGGAATAGCCAAGAAGATGCTGAACATTATTAGTTACCAGTGAAATGCAAATACAATGGGATACCACTACACATCCATTAGAATGGGTAAAATTTTTAAAAATCTGATAGTACCAAGTGTTGACAAGGATGTGGAGCCCCTGAAGCTTTCCAACATGCCATGGCAGTTTTTTAAAGAGTTAAACTTACATCTACCATATGACCCAGCACTTCTAATCCTTGGTATTTACCCAAGAAAAACAAAACCTATGTCCACACAAGGACTTTTATACAGGTATTCATAGCAGCTCTACTTGTAATTTCCCCAAACTGGAAGCAACCCTAGTGTCTATCAACAGGTAAATAAATGATCTAATTGTGTTTTCTCTACATAATGGCATATTCATTACTCGGTAATAAAAAGGAAGGAACTATTGATGTATCTAACAATGTGATTAATCTCAAAATCATGCTGAGTGAAAGAAGGAGGCTGAAAAGAGCATGTACTCGAGGAATCCATTTAAATATAATTCTAAAAAGTGCCAAATAATCCATAGTGACAGAGAGGAGATCTGTGGTTGTCCATGGATAGGGACCGAAGGAGAGAAGCCTTAGAAAAGGTCACAAGTTGGGGCGCCTGGGTGGCTCAGTGGGTTAAGCCGCTGCCTTCGGCTCAGGTCATGATCTCAGGGTCCTGGGATCGAGTCCCGCATTGGGCTCTCTGCTCAGCAGGGAGCCTGCTTCTCTCTCTCTCTCTCTCTCTCTCTCTCTCTGCCTGCCTCTCCATCTACTTGTGATTTCTCTCTGTCAAATAAATAAATAAAATCTTTAAAAAAAAAAAAAAGAAAAGGTCACAAGTTAACTTGTAGGGATGATATAAATAATTGTTATCCAGATTCTGGTGATGATTTTGTGGGTATATGCATATGTCAAAGTTGATCGAATTGTACACTTTAAATATGTACACTTTAATGTACCTCAATTATCCCAAGGTGAGCTGAAAAAATTTTAAAAATGAAATAGATTGGCTTGACAGTTTTCCACCTTATTCAATGTCATGCATTTCAAAATTGATTTGTTAGGCTTTGTGAAAAATCTGTTGGAATCTGTACACACTGAGACATCTTTTGAGCAAAATTGATTTCACCTCCAACAGACATCTTAACTAATTCCTCTTTTGTGTTGTGTCTACATGGCTGGTAAAGTTAAAGTGAAAAATGACAAACTGATTTGCATATTTGAGCCAAACAATCTCCTATTGTATATTTTCCCCAACTTGAAGAATATCTGAAGTAACCTTGGGAAGTTTTTTTTTTTTTTAACTCTTTCGGGAAATTGAAATTTCAAATTATGAAACAATAAAATAGAAATTTACACAGTACAACTGAGTTGCCTCCAGGAGTCAGCACACTTTCTCTGCTCCATCTCTTAGAGGAACAATAGTGATGAAGATTTTAGTGGAGATATTATGACCAATTATGTAGTTAGTAAGTCTCTTGAAGTGTCACCTATAGTTTGGGGGTTGTTTCCTACTGCTACTGTAGAACAATGAGGCCTTCCTACTGCGAGTTCACCCAAAGCCTGAAAAGGGTCTCTATTTAAAAAATAGCATGTGGTTCTTTGTTTTCCTACACCCACTTAGTTGAATTTCCCAATTATTGTGTGCATTATGGAAAATTTCTGGGTTTTCTCTGCTTTACTCATCAAAATGTTATTTATAGAGTTAATTTAGAACTATCAGATGCCCAGAGAAGCTATTTTCAGCTCTATTTTACAGAAGAGTCAGAAGTTTCATGTAGTTAAGTGTAAATGGAATTAACTACTCAAAATGTAAGAGTCTAATTTGAAACACAGATCCTCCAAGTTATGAATATGTTCCAAGATTGGCACAACATATGATCACATCTCTAAGGATTGCCATTTATACTCCAACACATGTAGAGATGACTCAATGCCTTTTTAGGCTGGTAGCTAACAAATGGCTTTAGGTTAGGACATTTTGAATGAGTTCAATTTTATCATGAGCTTACTCATTGTACTGGTATTGGTACATTCAATATACTACAGAACTTTCTGTCCTCTTCGTATGCAAACTAGAGGGACATGGCCATGGACTAGAAAGGCAGAATTTAGTGATACAGATTAGCATGTTAGAATAAATACTTGGAGCACTACAGTAATTTCAGCCACCATTTATTTAGCCATTACCTAGTGTTAGGTGCTATGCTAGGCATATTATTAATAACTAGCTAGTATTTATAAATGGCTTATTCTGGACCAGACACTATGCCAAACAGTTTGCAGGCATTTTCTCTATTAATCCTTACAATATAAACATGGATTAGCTGAATTTGCAGGTGAAGAAACTGAGAAAAAAAAAAAGTAATCTTCCAGTAACGTGGTTAGTAAAACCTGGAAACTGCAGGAATTAATTCTTTAGTGTGTCAAGCCACTTGTTTTCTCCTTGACGATCTCTGGAGTATGCTTTTTTTTTTTTTTTTTTTTAAGATTTTATTTATTCATTTGACAGAGAGAAATCACAAGTAGACGGAGAGGCAGGCAGAGAGAGAGGAAGGGAAGCAGGCTCCCCGCTGAGCAGAGAGCCCGATCTGGAGTATGCTTTTTATTCCTGAAAGATGAAACTGCTCCCTTCTTATCTTAGTATGTTCCAGCTGCTGTAACAGAATACCACGGGCATTTACACAACACGAACTTCTTTCAGAGTCCTGGGGGCTGGAAGTCTGAAATCAAGGTGCGAGCATGGTTGGGTGAAGGCTCTCTTGTGGCTCTCAAACTTCTTGTTGCCATGTGGTGGAAAGGGCCATGCATCTCTCTGGAGCCTGTTGTGTGAGGTACCAACCCCACTCATGATGGTTCCACCCTCGTGACTTAAGCACCTCCCAAAGTCCCCACCTCCTCATACCATTACCCTTAGGGGTTAGGATTTCAATACACTAATTTGGTGAAGAGTCGGGTGTTCAGACCATCCCTTTTATGCCCTGATCACCTTTATCTTTAGACTACAGAATTCTTCCTCTTCCTCTCCCCCTCCTCTTCCCTCTTCCTTCCCTTCGTCGTCGTCTTCTTCTTCTTTTTCTTCTTCTTCTTCTTTTTCTTCTTCTTCTTT